>NW_019103881.1:6750-243632 GCF_001856785.1 Myzus persicae
TCAAAATTGGCAAATTTTCACAGACGAATACCATTTCTGAAAAAAAAGCAGCCTATACAGTAAAATGTTCAACAATATACGTATGAGCTATTTGTTATTAGAAATTACAGATATTATATAGCTAAAATAATCTCTTTAAGTTTTAGCTTTTATCTTACCTATACTTGTTATTATGTGTTAATTTGTGTCTTAACTATTTTATTCAATAACGTATAAGTTGTATACCTTACGAAAGTCATATTTCTTCACTATAGGCACTGCAAGTTAGTTATCTACTAGAACTCTGCTATTGGTTCATTTTTATTTTAATAATAGTATACTACACAGGGACTAGTTAACATTACTGATTAGCAAGTGTGTTTATTTTATTTCAATATTTTATAAATATCGTTTAAATTAATTATTTTCATTATTAATTAATTTATAATATATTAATTCCTGAAATATTGTGTTAAGAAAATAAATAATTATTGCAATAAATTAGAGTTAGATAATACCTATGTTATGTGAGTACTTATATGTAAAAAATAATTTAGTATAATAATAACTGCAAGCCAGGGATAGTTAATGACAATTTTTAACTGAGTTAAGTTAAGTCGATATGAAACATTTCAAAAAGTTTTAAGTTAATAGTTCTCCTAATTTTATTTTTAATTCAGTTAAGTTAAAATTGATTTGAAAACTTACAACTAACTTATTATTTTTTTTATGTACATAAATAGCCATTTTTCTGGTTTTAGACCTCTGGCTTTGGTAGCATCATCAATAATAATAATTTTTACCAAATTTATTATTTTATATTTTATAAAGAAACTACGCAACTTGGACTTGATTAAAAGTAACTCATTATATAATAAATGTTTAGCAATAAAAATCAGTTAAGTTAAAAATGTTAAGATATTGAATATTAAATTAAAAAAGCTGGTATGTGGAGGTCGCTCTGCTGTACATTAGGTAACAAGTGGGTCACTGTAATGGATGGTGTTAAGTTTGATTTTAACGATGAAAAATCATTGAATACGAAAAACGATTCTGAGCGAAGACAGGCCTGTCAGTCTATAATATTACATAATAATTTAGTATATTCGATGATATTATTGTGATTAAAGTAATTTATTTTACTAGAAAATATTAATACTACGCAGTAGATAAATTTCATTAAAAAAAAGTACAGTTAAAAAGTCATTGAGGGTATAAAATATAGTAATATACTTTAAGAGTTTCAAGTACCCACGAATAATATTTTTAATTTACAACAAAATAACATTCAATCATTATTCTTGGCAATTTTTTAATAACAGAATAACTTACTTGCTTGATACTTTGTTTTGAATTTTCAACCCTAACTACGAATGTTGAATATTTCAAAAATGTTAAATTATAAAATTATTTGTACATTTCAAATGATTATATTAAAATTTAAGCTTTAAATGCTCATTAAAAAAATCGTGCCTATGCATTTTAAATACTTTTCAACTAATATTGTAAATATCTATCAATAGCATTTTATTGAATTTTCAAGCTTTTTTGCCCAACAAATACAATTTTATTAACAATTATAGAAAAACAAAACTAAATCAACTAAAAAAATTCAAAATTCAAATTGTTTGTAAACAGCTCAAAACGAGTACATCAAAAGTATATGAATTGAAAATATAAACAAATGGTGTGAATTTCAAATATCTGGAATTATTGGGTTTTCAGTTACAAAAAAATAAGTAAAAATCACTATATGAGAAATGGAGTGAATATTCAATGTTGTCAAAATGTCAACTTCAAATGTTCATAAAAATTTAATTTGAATTTCCGGTAGAATTTTTTTTTTTGATAAAGGTAGACAAACTTATAAGGAATCTTGTATTAAGTTTTAAAAACTTAGATATAAAACGAAAATTTTTTATGAATTTCTAACTTAAAATATTTTGCACATTTTCGTGACTATTATACTAATTTTGTCAAAATTCAAAATTCAAACGCTTATAAAAATGTGTTGTCAAAATTGTATTGTTAATAGAAAACGCCGTTATAAATATTCAGTAAAAATTTCACGTATATCCACGGTATTTTTTTTTTGAGAGTTACATCAAAAACCAAAATCGATTTGGTCAAAACCGGGTTTCTGTAAAAATTCACTTTTTTCCTTAATTATTTGTTTGATTTTCCTGCCGCTTTTGAAAACTATAGAGAATTTTTTTATTTGGACTCCTCGAAGTACCGTCGGTACTGTACCGATACTATTCACATTTCTAACAGAAAAGATGCTGTTGAAGAAAATCGAAAATACTCTCCTAAAATAAAGTGAAGACAGGAACAAAAAAACTTTAAAAAATAAATTGTAAAATCAATACATTCATCGCTCCGCTCGAAATCTTAAAGAAGTTTAAGAGTTAAAATTGAAATAACTTTAATTGTTTAACTCGTACACACCTAGGTTTGAATAACTACAAAATTTAAGGATATTTGAACGCCTGAGAGGTCTATATATTACACAATATTATATAAAGATACCAGCTATGCTAGTATAAAAGTATATTTTTCGTTATCACTCGTACGGGGTTATTATAGTGAGTTTACCACTCTGTGAACATTTTTATTTTTTAGATATAACTATAATATCATGTAATATATTAATATATAATAGAACAATGAAAAATATACAACACTAAATTAATAGTGTCCTGCAACTGCTAACTTTGTATTTAAAAAAATTATAAGTTATAAATGAAAATTGTGTCTTATGAGTAATCACTTATAACGAGTATTTCTAAATTAAACCATTTAATAAATGTCTATTTCAAGTAGGTACTTAAAAATAGGTTATAATTATACAATTACCCTACGATAAGAGAGCAGAAAAAACGACGACGACGAGCAGAGTTTGTATATTATTTGATCTCTCGTATTTTATGCATTTACTCACAGAAATAAAATACGTGTCTACATAGGGGTAGCATATTTTTCATGAAATTAAATTTTTATTTGAAGTATAAAAAATAAATTTAAGTACCAAAAAAATATGAAACCAAAATTATTTACTTTAAACATCGACGCTTTCGGGCTTCGGCGGAATTCCTGATATTGTGAGTGCACTGCGGAATAAATCAGAAATACGACTGAACTTAGTCTTAAAATATTGAGATTTATTATGAAAAAAAAACCGTACGGATCGCTTCATGTTTCTTGTTCATGTCTGCAGCTTTTCTAACTGAAATTTTAGATCGATTGCGTCATTGCAACTACTTTGACAATCGCCACGGATTGCATTATAATTTATACTACGTCAATATGATACAACCATAGATATATGGTATATTAAAAATGTTTATATCAAGGAGGTCCGTGTTTGAGATTTGATCATCAAGATAATGAAATGAGGTATAACAATAACCGAAATAGTTTATAATTTTAAAATTTAAATTACAAAAACATATAAAGTACCTATTATTTTAATTTTTAATTTAATAATTGATAAAGGTGGTGTTGAAATATTCGAAGAACGAACTTTTGTTTTTATGAGTTATTAAATAAAAATCTTATTGTAAATAAATGTGATTACTACTTTTTAGATTTAAAATAAAGCTATGCAGTGCCTAATACATCACATTTTCCGTATATCGACTAACCAACTATATAATTTGTAAAATTCCAAGTTAAATCTTTTCTCTGAATACTGTCGAGCACGAAATTAATAATAAATATTTTATGTATTCATTTTGAGTGCATTGGTTAGGTATATTTTAAGCTATTCGAGAATATTTAAATTTTAACATTTCCTTATTTAATTTCCGATGGATATTCAATAATCAGCAGAGCGACTTTCCCAGCTTTATAAAATAATTTGATGTCTGATGTACGACGGCGTCACTTTAATTCGCGGTTCGACCATAAGCAGACGGCATAGTAATATTCATATATAACTTAACATTTATATAAACTAAAAATAAAAATTGTTGAATTTTGCGGGGAAATAAAAACTCCCGTGTACTGTACTACTGTAGTATGACTAGTATGTACATCACTATTTAATTGTATAAATATGTTATTATTCTGCGACCTGGATATGCCGTCGTCGTTTGTGATAGAGTATTTTTTGTGTTGAGCGCTCGGGAACAAAAAATATGCCCCTACTTCACCCGGGTAGCAAATCAAATTTTAATGATGAGACTTAAAAGTAAAATATTTAAGCTCCAAAAGAATAAGTAATCAAACTTACGTATACATCGACTCTTCGGGTAATATATAACTGTAAGGGGCCATTTTTTGAGTGCTGACGCCATATCGAGGAACTTCTTTCTTCATCTAAATGCGAATTGAAAAAATCGAGATTTTTTATAAAAATTACTTGAGTAGAATGAAATATGTGAGTGAATGTTTATTGTTGCCATACACATTTATATTTTCTTCAATGAAATCATTAGAATTGCGAATCGTCTCCGGTGAGTGACGACGATCGGCTTTTGCCATAGATGATAGGTAATATAATATAGTATGTTGTCATCAGTTTTCGAGTTTTTGACTTCTTTGGATTACACGATACATTTTTTATTTCAAATTCCGAAACAGAATATTATTAGGAGTATTTAAATCTATACAATGCAGAACACGGCACTCTAAGTATAGGCCATTTAGATTTTTAGATATACACTACTGTCGCGAGTCAATTTTTACGTCCGGCATCTAACAATATTGTTTTTAGTCTTAACGGTTAAACTATAACTTAACATAAAGTCATAAAACCCTAAAAGTGTCGAGACTTGAAAAAAATTCAAAATTAGGCTTTGAAATTTACAGAAGTAATAAAAAAAATGGATACTTTAATCGTGCCTATAATATTCTCTCTGGGCTCGGCATTAATATATTATTAAACAATATTATTTTATAATAGTGTGCAGTCACCGATGTATTTGCTACAAAATTGTGTGGTTATATTATACTACTACACTGTAATGTAATAAATAATATAAAATGTATACAGCCGTATAAGTACCTAATTAAGGCTCTCACATAAAGGTAAGTGACGGGGTAAAAAAAATGTATTGCTTCCCTCGTACCTACCTATATTTATTGTTTTATATTTTAAAAACTTACCCTATAAATTAAGTACTCCAAGTATAGTTTATACTTTGCAGAGGTCACTGTGGATATTTCTTAAAATAGGTAGTATTTAAAAAAAAAATCATGAACATTTTAGGTTTGTTAGTTAGGTACACATGAATTTACCAGACCAATTTGAATTAGTTAATGCGAGGTTAATACCAAAAAAGTTGTTGAATTAAGTACCTAAATAATAAGTCACATGTGAAATGTCACATCGTACCATACTGATATATTAACACATGATCCAAGTAATATGTATTTCCAATAACATTAAGATGTATCAATTAATGCTGAATACGGTTTAATGATTTTAATTATATGTTCAACAATAATTATTCGTAATATTTTTTGTTTGAAAGGAAATTTCCAAAACGTACATAAATTAATATCAGTTGTAATTTTTTTCAAACTTATAAGCCATATAACAGTTAAAAATTGCATTTACTTGTTAAAATCTGTTTATATTTTATGTTAAAGGTAGTAGGTATATTAGTTACACGATATAGACACATAAATAAATGGATAAATTATTAAAAAAGTGTGATTTTATATCTGTATCGAAAAAAAAAATTATGTAGCTGAAATTTTTTTATTTTTTTTTATTTTTTAAAGCGTACAATCTGTAAATAAATTATTACAATAAGTACGCATGCGGAAATATATAATATAGCTTGACATAAACGTGGTAAAAGCAGCCACCCAATGGCGACACTTTATGACATGATTTGGTTGAATTTAAATTTACCTTAATAATATAGCTGAAATTGAAAATATAATTATATTTATTTTTTAGTTAAGGTTTGTAGTATTATATTGTGTATGAACTGAAGAATACAATGTTGAATAGTCAAGATAGGACATGTTTACTTTAATAAACTGATTCAGTGAATCTTTTAAACATAAGAATCATAAGTCAACTTGTTTATTTGTTTGTGACCCCCGAACAATTAAATGTGTGGAATCATTAATGAAATCTTCGATGAGTTGTTTCTTATCATAATTATACAAAATTAATTAAATCACTTAATTCTTGTTCATATTTTATTTTATTGTTTATAATTTTATATCTACGAATAAGAAAAATTGCAATTAGGTACCTTAATTACAATATAAAAATATTAAGTTCAAAAAATACAAAATTTGTTTGTTTGTTTTTTAAAAATGTTTTATTTTTAGTATTTATTTGTGGGATTATTGTCTAATTTTGTTTTATAAACTAGTAATTTTTTGTACATCAACTGTCAAAAGTAGCTGAAGTTAATTGTTATTAATGAGATACCTTTATTTAACCTGAAGACAAATATTTCCAAAAAATAAACAAATGACGTTTGAATACTTGGCTTATAGAAAATAAAACCAAAACTTTGTTGGTATTTTATTTTTGTTGTTTAATTTTCAAATATTTTATTATTATTATTATTAACGTTTATTTCAAAGAATGTGTTCAATTGAGCATGCTCGTGTGAAAGCCGACGAGGACTTATTTATACAAATTTTTACATTTCTTCTATTTTTTATTTTTCTTATAGTCAGTTAATGACATGCTTAATGCTATAGGGTATTCATATTAAAGTAAACTTCAATAATCATATTTAAACACATAAACAATAAATGCAAAATGCAAAAAGTAAACATCTAGAAAATACATAGGGGAAGGCAATAAATGTTCAATATTTTAATCACCTCGGTTTTATAGCACTTTATTGATGCCTGAATTAACATGTTAATGTGTATATGCCATGCAATGACTTTGTTCTTTGTTTTCGTGCATACATTGTAAAATTCTGTAATTGTTGTGGTACTCAAACATGTAACGTGCACAATTGATACTTATTGTTTTAATGGTATTATATAATATGATAATTAATATTTACTTATATGGTATATAATCTCATTAACAAAAATTACTGTTCATCCATTTTGAGTCATGCGAATTATATCTGAAAAATAAATATTTGTATTAAAGCCCCTTGTAAAATATGAATAGGCAATATAGTTGCAGGGATGCGATTACCTATCTTATCAGAATTTTGATATGTGATATTCGCCCGGCAGCTAACTTCACAGATATACCTATATCACAGAATAGATTAAACCGTCTTTACCGTGTTAATTTTTATCAGTGTCCAGGCCCTGCCTATATGCTTATAATATAATATTTTATAATACCTTCATCATTTTCAAGATAAAGTCAAATACTCAAATGCCAGTTACTTTAGTTTTATTGGGAGTATATTATGTAATATGTTCTAAAAAACATAGGTAATATGCAATATATTCAATTAGAATTGACTTACAAATTACCTACTGTAGACAAAAAAACCGCAAGATTTGCTAAGGGTCATGAACTAAGATATGTATATCTTAGTTCATGCTAAGGGTGAAACGGGAGTTTTGGGACACACTATATAGATTACGCGATAGGTGAGGTAACCTATTCTGTGCCTATAGGCTATAATTCCGAATATCGCTAAATAAGAGCCTAGATATTAATATAATAATATTATCTAGGCTCTCTAGTTCTCTACCACTAAATGTATATTTAGTCATGGCATAGGGCATGGTACAAATAATGTCTTACATTTATTTGTCTGAAAAGAGTCAAGGAGTACCTCATAGTCATAGTGGTTGTATCTCCACTCTTCAATCTAGGCTCTTTAATGTCTTCTTATTGGCTTGATATATAATTATTAGGTAATAGATGGTAATAGGTACCTAAACATATTATTTAGTCTTTATGATAAATTTATTTTATCGACATTGTAATGTAATTCATGGGTGTTGACGAAGTGACGTTTATTATGTATGACGTCACCCTAACTGGAACCTCGATAATATTACGTTAGTTGTACCTCGCACCACTTTGCACGGCTGTATCTTATGCATAGTTTTGGAAAAGGAGTGGGGACCGCTTATCGTTTATGCCATTCCCATTTCCCAGTATTGAATTTTGTTTGTTGTTTTTGTTTACTAATCATAGTTTGTATTTCATATTTCGGCATTCGGCTTTCTAGGTAGCAGTAATGGTCGTGATTTTTTAGTATAAAGTTAATCAATTTCATTTTTTATGTTAACTTAAAAAAGAATTACAAATTGATAATCAACTAAACATTTTTCATATAAAATTGTTCATTGACAAGTTTATTATTTGGAATTAGTTTACACTGGTTAATTATCTTCTATAGTCCTGTAGAATAATATAGTAATGTGACAATTTTATTTGATACTACCTATATTTTATATATTTGTTACATAGAATCTAAATACCTACAAATATGACTTGGGGTTTTGTCACTTGTGGTCCTAACGAGGCTTTGGTTATATCAGGTAATTTAAATGTATTTCAAGTAATTGTATTTTGATTAATTTAGTTACTTTATTATAATTTCCATTGATTGATATACATATTTTTTTTTTTTGTTGAGTCAGTAATAATGGTATTTTTTTTTGTTTCTTTATTATTATTTTTATACCATATTAGTTTTAAACTTGTTTAGTATTTCAATTTTCTTTTAATATGTGTGAACTTACATTCAATTAACCTTAATACTTTTTATTGACATCACTTTTTTTAACTTCTATGAGAATTATTGGGGATGTATAATAATAAATACATCAAAAATGAATGAATGTATATGGTTGTAAAGAGGTGTAATTTAGAGGTGGCAGCTTCTGAGTTTCTTAAGGGAGGCTGGGTGGGTAATAGCCTATAGGTGATAATTTACTATTATCTAATTTTAACTTTAAATAATAACTAGGTACAACAGTTAATTTATAATATGACATTCAATTCGCCTTTATCTGATAATTGACAAATCTGGGTAGGTGAAATATTAGAATAGCCTCTGAAAAATTTCAAGTTTGTCACCCCACTGTTGTATAGGTCTTGGTTAAAGTGTTTATTTTATAGTTTTGATATGTTGGTTACGCTGTGAATTTCTATGATTTTTGGAAGGAATAATAGAAAACATGAGAATATGAATTTAGTTTTAGAATCCGAGTCACAATTGAAAATTACTAGTGGAACAGTTTTTACACATTGAAATTTTAATTTTTTTTTTTTCTTCTAGGATTTTGTTATGGTAAACCAAATTTGGTACCCGGTGGAAGAGCATTTGTTTGGCCCGTTATACAATATTGTCAGAGGTAATTATACTATTGACACATATTTTATAAATTTGTCTTCAGAAAAATATACTTTGTCATATACTCGTATCTTGTAGGTTGGATGAAAAATATGAATGTAATTACTAATTAAGTACCTTTTCGATAACCATATAATTCAATATAAATAAAAATAATTGTCAATAGCTGAGTCTAATAATTGACATAATGTTTGTTTTTGGCAAATCTCCCAATTAATTTATGCCAATTTAAAAGGTTAAATACCCACTTTTTAAGTATAGGTACTTTCATATGTATTATTAACTTATTTGGTATAAAATCAGTTTAGTTCTCCCTTGTCAATTAAATTTTTTTTGTATTGAAACTCATGTAAATCAACAAGTTAATAACAATGGTGCAATCAGAATTGGTCGCTCGGACTTACTTTTGAAATTATAGCATCCCAAAGTTTGCGATTTTACGTTTATATGTATGCTCAGAACACTATTAATGATGCTTGAATGACTGAGTTTTACAACTGGAGCTGGCAGGCGAATATGTATCGGGTATGTGAAAAAAACTCAAAGTGCCTTACTTCCAAAGGCCATAACTTCAAAACTAAGTCCAAACGATAAATTCTGATTGCACCATAATACAAACTGTTCAAAATAAAATACTGCACTCCATCACCAATGCTCCATTTCATATTTTTAATTTTACTCTCCATTCTGATTTAAAAATCAAAACCATCCACGAAGAAGCTAAAACGTACTATAAACGTTTCTTATACTAATTGCCTTTTCATCCTGACCCTTTCATATCCGGCCTAGCCACTCACACTATTCCAGGAAATTCACCACGGTGACTAAAAAGAAATTGGTGCAGAGCTTCTAAACGAATAACGAAAAAAAAAAATATATATACATTTAATTAACAACAACTAAATAAAAAAAATATGCAAATATATTAAGCAAAAGGAAGTGCGATCACTGGATGGTTTCTTCTCTCACCTTATTCATGTTTCTAAATTTTTTTGTATCACATATTCTTATTATGCTTTTATGTATAAATTATATATTCTCTAAAAAAATTTAAAAAAAAAACTTATTATTATAATGTATAAACACTGATTATATATATTACATAAAGACTATATTACGTATTTGTAACATTATTTTATGTTAAATTATTGCTTATATACAAGTCTTATTCAAATGATGGACAAATATTAGAATATTATATTAGTTAAGACATTGTTGATTTTTTATATGTGTGCACGCAATTTTTAATTTGATGTATTGACATGTTATACTTATATTATTGTTATCGGCTAATACCATTATTAATTGATATTTAATATTTTTAGAATTTGTTTGAACACTATGACAATACAAGTTGATAGTCCCAAGGTATATACTATCCAAGGTGTGCCATTATCTGTTACTGGTATAGCTCAGGTATAGTACCTAATCGTAAATAATAATTTAATACCTATATAATTGACAAATTAAAAATTCAGTATGTATCATTTTTATTATGGAGATTAGAAGTGGTCAATAAAATAGGAGAATTATGTAGAAAATACAAACGTTCTTGAAAATTCAAATAAATATAATCCATTAAAAATGTAAAACTTAATAAAGATAAACAGTGGTATTTGATGCATGTGAGCACAAGTTGCCTTATTACGGGTTTTAAAAACTACTAAGAATTAAACATAATATTATTATCTAATGGGAAGAAAATAATCAAATTGGGCTAACCTTGGAGTCCAATTTGAGTAATAAACAACAATAGTATGTAAAAATAGTGCGAGTAATAATGATTTATATTTATAATAAATTGACTACCTATCTTTTTCACGACAATCGAGTTTCAATAGTACAAAAATATCCAGAATTTCAAATGACTACAAATTTAATAATTTCTCTAAAATGAAAAATCATCACAGTACTATACTCCGGCCCACGAGAGATCAGTACCGTCACGCGCATGCAGAATGACCTGCAGCGACGGCGCGGAACCCGATTTCCCCCACTATGTGCCTCAATCGTCGAGTGCTACGTGGGAGATGCGTGAAAGCGGACACATTTTGGTCGAATAGCGGTACTGATCTCTCGTGGGCCGGAGTATACATAACCACAGAACACCAATTGGGAACCACTGTTCTATATCATACAAAAGTAATGCGCTCCAAAGTGAAATCTGGGCCCTTTTTATAAGTTATGACTAAAAATATTTTCTTAATAATCCTTAAAGTGGTAAAATATATTATTTTTTTAATTTCAAAATTCAAATAATTCAAAAATTCTTATACCAGTTAGGTATGTAAAATATATAGTATATATTAACATTAACCTTACAAACTTATAATATTTATATTTAGTATTTACCATCCATTAATTGCACATCACTTAATAATGTGCTTAAACTTGAAAATAATTTACCTAACCTCTTCTTTGACAAATTATTAAAAATATGTTAGTATGTATTTTAAAATTATGTGATTGATAAAAATAAAAAAACAATTTAGTTATTTCATTTGTGTATATATAAAAAAAAATTCCCTTTAACAGTTTCCAACATTATATTTATATAGGTAGTTCAAATCCAATGAGATGAGTTTGTATTATTTTAAAAATATAAAAATGTTATAATACTTAATTAAAAATATAATATATGATATATTTTTTTTAGTTATTAAGCTAATAAAGTAAGATTTTTTTGGTTATTAGTGTCTTTAAATTATTAATTACCTAAATGTTTAGGTAAAAATACAAGGGCAAAATGAAGAAATGCTTTTAACAGCATGTGAACAATTTTTGGGGAAACCCAAGCAAGAGATTCATGAAATTGCATTGCACACTCTTGAAGGTCATCAACGAGCAATTATGGGTTCTATGACTGTAGAGGTTTGTTTATTTAAAAATGTCTATTCTTTGTGTGTTAATATAAATGATCTACTTTATTGCTATATTTTAAATTTTAAATCAAAATTGAAAATAAATAAAAAATAAAATTCTGTTGAATGACGCGAGTTTTTACTGTCAATAAAATAAATGTTTGTCTCCCATTTTCATTTGAATTGTTTTACTAACTTTTTACAAATTCCATAAAATTATTTTTATTTTCAAGAGTACGTTAGTTACAAGTTATAACTCTATTTGGATTATTATTTATTTTTGATCGCTTTCAAAAAGCCTTCATAACTTAAAACTTTACATTTTATTATTACTAATCATTCATTATTTACTAGTGAGACTAATATTTTTACAAAATTCTAAATTAATGTATAATAATACTTCCTACATTGATAATTTAAAAATAAAATTTCAAAAGCTTAAAAACATTATTAAATTATTAATGGATAGTTTTTTAGTGTAAACTATTTTAAGTATGGAATGATTTACATTCAAATTATGCTGCTTAATCATTTAAAAATTAGAACTTATTAAATTGTTTAGTTGAAGAACTGTGCATTTTTATTATTTTTTTAATTATTTTTTTATAATTTTAGGAAATTTATAAAGATCGTAAAAAGTTTAGTAAACAAGTATTTGAAGTAGCTTCTTCAGATTTAGTTAACATGGGTATAACTGTTGTGTCATATACAATAAAAGATATAAGAGATGAAGAGGTAAGATTTATTTGGATTAATTTTGTTTTAACTGTTTTAGTAGATTTTATTTGTTGTGTATATAATTTGTATACTTTGTTATTGCTTCTCAAAATACAATATTATAATTTTCATTTGTTTCTTAAGTAAATACGTTTACTGTATTCAGGTTATTTATGCTTAACACATGTGTCCAATTAACATAATTAGCATAGTAATATATTATTTTATTTACCACTTATTACTAGGTCTAATTTTAATGCTCTAACAATGATTTGTATTTGCTTTGTACACTATTTTCATATTTTAGTGAATTTAATCCATAATTAATTACATTATTTAGGGTTACCTTAGAGCTCTTGGGTTGGCAAGAACTGCAGAAGTAAAACGTGATGCTCGTATTGGAGAAGCTGAGGCAAAAAGAGAAACAACAATTAAAGAAGCGATGGCAGAAGAAGAAAGAATGGCAGCCAAGTATTACCATTTTTATATGATTACAATATTTATATACTGCTTATTATGTAGCTTATCAAACTTCAAAAATATTTAATCAATATTGTTTTACAGATTGATTAATGATACAGAAATTGCCAAAGCCCAAAGAGATTTTGAACTTAAAAAGGCAGCATATGATGTAGAAATTCAAACAAAGGTATATTATTAAATATGGAAATTATAGTATATATATTTATTTTGACTTGTATATAAAAAAAAATTATTTATGCGTTCAGAAATTAGTTGAATTAGGTGTTAAATTGTTTGATTCGATTTGTTTATACCAGATTTGTTTTGTATTGCAATTAAATGGAAATATTTTTAAGGTTAATTTAAATTGTTAAGGTTAGGGCTAGGAAGTTATAGGAGCTAAAAAATAGAAAAATATGCATGAAAAAATGTCAAATATGCAAAAATATTTAATAAATATTCATAAAAATTGCAAATTCCATAAAAACCATTTTATGTTGTTATTAATTTTCAAGAACAAAATCGTAAAAAGAAAAAGAAAATGTTTAATATTTCAAATATGGCAAAAAACTTTTATCCATTTTGACATTTCATTGAACTAAGAAAAAATATTTTACTTAAAAGATAGTATATCTAAATATAGTGAGATGGACATTAAATGCACATTGCATCAATATCATTCAATTAATAGTCAACTGCGACGATAAAAATAAATATCTTCATTAAATAATACTGAGTTTTGTATCCAATATTATTATTAAACTACTCAGCTTAAGAAAGAAAAAGATCAATTTTTTTAGAAAATATTAAATACGTATGAAAATCAAGAAATATGCACTTTTCCCCTTAAATTATAAAAATATACGTCTTAAGTTTTTGGTTTTTAAACTCACCAATGTAAAGCTTAGATTTCTAGCTTGGTCTGCTATAAATTGAAAGCATATAAAATAATATGCAACTCCTACTACTTCTGAGCCTCTATACTGTCATAATTCCATCAGTTTGTTGATATTATTTCAAATATTTAAATATTTTAGAAAGCTGAAGCAGAATTGGCTTTTGAACTTCAAGCTGCAAAAACAAAGCAACGCATAAAAGAGGAACAAATGCAAATTGATGTTGTGGAAAGAACTCAACAAATTGCTGTCCAAGAGCAAGAAATTCAAAGACGAGAACGTGAGTTAGAAGCTACTGTAAGAAGACCAGCAGAAGCCGAGAAATTTCGGTAATATAATGTTTGAACTAAAAAATATTATTTGTGTTATAAATTATTATATAAATGTAATTTAAAACTTTTAGTACGTGTTTGTTATTGCCTCGCCAGTACACCGTATAAAATGTGTCTCTCCGCCACTCTTGTTTGTTATTGCCCCACCATAAATAAAATATATTTAATAAAATAAACAATAAAAATAAAAAAAAATTTACTAGACTTATAAATTTAAAATAAATATTTCAATATATTATATTATTTGATATGTGAAACTTGAATTTAAAAAAGGTATTATAATTATAAATTTTAAAAAGTCATTTCTTGAGCCCAGTAGTATATTAAATTTACACCTGTGTATTGGTAATCTATATCCAGTTAGCCAATTTTTAACTCACAAACCCTTTTCTTTCGTGCAACTTCTTTTCTAGCACCTCCATCGCTATCTCTTAATAAATATTATTTGGCCATTTTCATACATTTCACTAATTTTAATCACATATTATTTTTTTTATAAAAATGTCATTCTTATATCATTATTAAAAACATCTTTAATAAATTCATAAAAATTAATTTTATTGTACTAAATTAAATTTGTTGTATTGGTTTAAACTAAGTTGGTTCTTAATATAATAATGAAAGCATACTTATGATATAAAATGTAGTTATTTCCTAAATTATTTCTTAAAATAGATCATCTATCACATGCTAAACACGATGATTGTAGGAACAATAATGGCACACTAATACAACTATAAGGAGGGGCAATGACAAACAAGAGTGGTAGGGAGATAAATTTTACAAGGTGTACTGGTGGGGCAATAATAAACAAGTACCAGGCTTTTGAAGTATTTTTTTAAAAATGTTTTTGGACGGCGTCGGCAAATATTAGAAAATGAAATATAGTTTTCTTCTATTGATTGAAAAATCAACATTGTCAATGGTCATAGATGATAGTTGATATCAATTAAGAAATTAGATAAAATATTTTGAATTTTTTAGTTATTAATACAACAGCATTTTTTTAAAGGTCAAAATATTTTTAAAAATGTTTGTGGTATATAGTAACAGTAATTAACAAAATGTTCATTATGTTGTGTAGTATTCAGAAATATTTATATCATATGAGAGTAAAGTTTGTAGCAATCAGTGGTTGGTATAGGTTTTCCAGGTTTTGGTCTCAAACATGAAGATTATACCTAGTAAGAATCTTAAACTCTGGTTTTTAGAACAAAATGTATGATATTTGCTAGGAGCCACAAGGACACTGGCGAATAGAAATATTGCTATGAAAACATAGCCCGTGGTTTAAATTTTGAATTTTTAAACAATTTGGCGTATCATAATATGTGGTGTAGTTAAATTTATAGCATTTTCCATATGACTGTACCGGTGCGGAAAATTGCATGTAGAATGGGCGAATGATCAACCTGAAAACTCGCTTAGTGCAGCCAAGTTTAGGATCATGTAAAAATCTATATGGTGATTTAAAGTATTTTTTTTTTTATAGTTCAATATAAGTACCTTTAGTTGTTTATGAATAAAGGATAATTCAATTATTACTGCATTAAGTGCTAGAAACTGGCAAAACGACACCATGTAAAACATAACAAACTGCACTAGTTATGAGCTGATATTTCATGTAAATTATAAATTAATTGCAATGGTGTAGTCATACTGAAAATGCTATTGGAGTAAATATATATATATTGATCTATAATTATCAAACTTAAAGTCATATATGTTTGTTTGTTGAATTTCTGCAATATTTAAATTTTGAAGTAAGTTATGAGTGTAAAACATATTACAATTTAAAAATTGGTATGACTTGTGCATAATATTTTTATAACTTCAAAATGTTGACTTTAATAATTGGTGGCATCTAACTTTTTTTCACTGACATGTGAAAATTGGCCATGGTGGCATCGAGATATTTTTAATAACTTATTAACATAGATTTGTTTGTGAAAATAGACTAGAAAAATTGGCTCAAGCAAATAGAACTCGAATTATATTAGAAGCTGAAGCTGAAGCTGAAACACTTAGGCTTAAAGGAGAAGCAGAATCATTTGCCATCCAAGCAAAAGCAAAAGCAGATGCAGAACAAGCAATGAAAAAAGCAGAAGCATGGAGAGAATACAAAAAAGCTGCAATTATTAATATGGTTCTCGAAGCATTACCAAAGGTGATTTATAAGAGAATAATATGTACATTTTATAAATTGATATCATATAAATATTTCGATAATATACTCATGAAGTTATATTTATTTTTTAAATTTTATTTTAGCTTGCTGCTGAAGTTGCAGCCCCTTTTGAGAATACCAAAAAGATTACAATGGTGGCCAGTGGTGATGGGGATGTGGGGGCTGTAAGGTTAACAAATGAAATTATTCAAATTGTTAATAAAGTACCTGAAATGGTTACTACTCTAACTGGAGTTAAAATAAATGATGTCATGTAAGTCTTTTGGAATTAAGTAAAACAAAAATATTAAAACTGTCACTAGTCATATGTAAATTATTAATTTAATTGAATCATTTGAGATGGATTTATTAGACATATCAAACTCTATATTTAATATGAATACACATAAATAAATATTTATGTATATATTATATTCTGTACGTAATTTATAATTCAAATTTATAAATAACATCTCCGAAAAAAAAAAAAAAAATAAATCAAACATTAGTTTTATAAATTGAACTATTTGAATTAAAAACGAAATAATACATTCATTTATTACTATACTAGTTTTAATCTAATTAATTTAAAGTATAACTCATAATTATTATATGTATATTTATTTAATTATTTTATCTTGTAACAGGAATTTGTAAGAAAATTGGCTGGAAATTCGATCAATTTATTTGTATCATTAAATTTTTTTTCATGCTTATGACCTTGTCTTCCTATACTCCTCGAGTAAATAAAGAACAACATAATTTATACTTTATAATTAATCAATTGCTTAATGTCTTAAGTTATTGTAGGCAGGTTTACTTTTATATTAGTTTTCCTTATATCATTACTATCTTTTAATTATCAATCATTACCTATTATTTATATTATTGTTTATCATAAATAATTTTACATTATATATTTTTCTTCCAATACAACATAAAATTTATTTATTTATTATAAATAAAGAATGTGTCTGATGCTTTTTTATTGCTTTCTATAAACTTTTAACAGGTCATGGTATAAAAAGTCTTACAATTTTGTTTTGCTTAAAGCTTCTAGCAGTGGTCGAGAGTAGCAGCGGGCATGTGTAGCAACGCTACCTTATTTGTATAGATTAACGTAGTGTTGCTATAATACACCTAATATAGCCATATACTATATACATTCACAGAAAGTGTCAATAGCAATAACCGGCTACTTTTTTGAGGGGAGTAACTAGTGTTGGCGCCCTAAAAAAAAAAGCAGCTTCTCGACCACTGCCTACTAGTAATACCATATATCTAATGTAATATTATGCATTAAACTTGTACATTTATATGTTTTTAAAATAAAAATATACCTAACATTATTTATTAAACTGTGGTTATGTTTTTTTTTGTTTTAATTAAGTACCTATGTTGATTTTAAGAGTCATTACTTATCTTATTTACATCAACCATATCCTTCACTGGATAGCCCATAAACGGTACATATCCAATTTTGCTGGTCAAATAAAACACATTGATTTACCATTGTGTATACCAATCTAAAGTGTTGGGGCAATGTATTTATCAAAGAAAAAATTATATTTTAAAATAAACGTTACTAAATAGTAAATGTATTGTAGGTATTTAATGAACCTATTTTATCAAAAAGAATTTATATATAAAATATAAACAGGAATTTTATCTAAATTTTTTTATATAATAACTTAATTTGTGAGTCTTGGTTTTAATATGCGATTTCACCCAAATTTTAACTTAAAATGTCTATAAAAAATAACGGTGGTAATTCGGTAGCGGTATTCTAGGTGTTTATATTTCTTAATGTTTGAAAATGTTTGGGATTTTGATAAAATTTGAACTATATAGGTAGGTACTTAAAAAAAAAATCGTGCCTATGGATCTTTAATATTTCCAAAATGCTATTTTAACTAGTTATATGAGGTAGGTACTTTGTATTGAATGTTTAAGTATTTCGATATTCGACCCAGCGAAAACATTGTATTGACATTTATTGAAAAAAAATTAAATTTTAAATATCTATAACTCAAACAAAACCAAAATATATTTGACTCTGGTAAACTTTTATTTACCTATTTTATCAAGTATAGAAAAATTTTGAGTTGATTAGTGTAGAAATTGTACCAATTTTCTTGATTTTGATGAATTTTGACAAAATTTTAACTTCAGACACCCATAAAAACTACTGCGGATTTACGCTCATTTTTTTTTTAATTTCCACTAACAACGACTTGAAAAATCAGGAATATTGTATTCGGTACATTTTCAAGTTTTTTGACTAACCGACAATTTTTTTCATCGACTAAAATAAACTAATAATATACTCGAAATTGTCTTATGGCTATGATGTATACTCATAGTTGTTTAAACATAATCGCGATATTTCGAAAATTGTATGATGCACATAAATTGCTTGTAGAAATATTCAGTTAAAATTGCATGAAGGTATCCACTATCTACAGTTATTTTTTTAGCGTTACACTAAAACTTGTTTTGTGTAAAAATCTCAGTTTTCTTAATTTTTTGTTGTTTTTTCCTTTTGCTTTTGAAAACTATTGGGAATTATTTTATTCCGACCCCCTACCCCAGTCCCCAAGTACTAACTAGATTCATTTTCTTACCAGAAAAGATGCTGTTGAAGAAAATCGAAGCATTTTTACTGTCCTAAATATTGTGATGAGTGATGACAGATTGACAGACACACAAAAAACGCACATTGTAAAATCAATACATTCATTGCTCCTCTTAGAATCTTAGATATGAGTTCAGGCAAAATATATGGCGAGTCTTTGTAATTTTTGTAGACTTAAAGATAACAGCGTTCATCGTGGTAGCTTGCACAATATCATGCTTAAATTCGATTTCCCGAGAAAATTAATTTCGCTTGCAAAAATGTTTACTTTTACCATAATTTTTAAGTGAGTTATGACTAGTCATAAGTTACTTATGATTTAAGAGTAGATATGTAAAATACCTAGCACCTAGGTACTGCAATTTAAAAATGCTCATTTTATCATATTACAATTTGAAATATCGAAAAACCAATAGGTATACCTATAGGTATAATAAATAATAATTTTTTTATTTATTTATTAAATTAGTTGTGTCAATACACCAGGTATTTTTACAATGTTAAAGGCGGGTAAACGACAATCATAATAATTAATGTAGGTACCTACTCTACTATCTAATTTTTTTCTTGTAAAAATTAATATTTACTTAGATTAATGAAATTCAGAATCATTATTTTATTTATTTTTTATTTCAATGACAAAACTAACCTGTTTAATATATATTCTTTTAGTTAGAAGTTTAGAACCAATGCTTTTCACGCTGGTCAACATAAGCTAAATAATACAAGATTTATGAAAGACTTACCTAGATAATATCTATAGTATTTAAAATAGTTTTTTATACTATCATATTACATTTTTTGAGTTATACAATTTTGGTCAAGAATTTACCAGTTAAACAGTTAAACAGTAAGTTATCTAATATTTACTGAAGCAACAAATACTATCATATTAATTTTGCTAATAATAAAAAAAATCTATTAATCTGTATAATATGAAGTAAATTTATAATTTTATATTTAAACTTGTTTTTTTGTGCAAATTTGTTTAGATAGGTACCTTGTTTAACACCAGCCGTTGTGTATAGTTCTGGATTATTCGGAGTGTAGGTAATCTGTAATTAAAATATAGAAAAGTCATGTACAAGTTACAAAGGTATAGATAATATCGTATCCTATCCAGGATTATAAACGATCGTTCTACCTGAGTGGTTGGGTATATACTATATATAATATGTACGGGAATATAATTAAGCTTTCACATCGATAAAAAAAAAACCCCAGAAATATAGATTCTGAAAAAGAATCGACCTGTCAAAAGACAATAATAACCCCAGATGAAATTTCGCAAGATCAAAAAAAAGGCTGACCACTGGGTCACTGTCATGTGTTAAATTTGATTTCAATGATCGCTTCTCTCAGAATCTATAACGCACTGTACTCAGACAAATATTTAAGGGGGGCAGGGGGAATTTCCCCCCTTGTGAAATGTTTGGGACGGTAAATTCTTAGGGATTTTTTTTTTGTGATTATCCAACTTGGAATAAATATAATTCATAATTACCTGTATAAAATGCGTTTTTCTACATACCTATTAACTTCTGTAATTTTATCAAAGATAAAGACTAGTGCGTCGAACGAGTCGATCGAAATATTTATTTATTTGGAAACTATATAATATGAGAATACACACCATCTGAAATTAGAAAAGCTGCTAAGAACTTAGAAGTTATGTAAAATATTTAAATATATAATGAAGAATTGGATGAATTATTTGATAACGAATTTATACATTTTCAATGTTTATTAAAATACATCAGAAATTAGAAGATCGGAGCCTGCAGGCGAAGGGAGTCACTATATATACTTGAGTTACTTTAACTGGCAATGCTAGATTGTTACGACGTTACAAGGGGTCTGCGTAGGACCTCGAGTTTGGCGTTTGGAGCCGGTAGACGTAGCGGGCGACTACCGTCTACTTGTGATACTTTACTAATATATACTATATTATATTACTATGAGCTGTTCTTAACCAATTAAAATACTTAGAATCTTAAGAAAAAAATCAACATTCGTTAAATACTAACTTACGAGCTAACTTTGGACAAATATAACTTCCAAAATAAGGATTTATACAATTTTTTTTCACCATCGTTCTTAACTCGTTAAAATATAGGTTTCAAAAACAAACAAAAAAATCAGAAAAGCCGTGGTGACTAAATTGAATTTGTACCTTTATATAAAATACATATAAAGTTTTATACCTAATTTTATATACGTATTCATAGTTTTTATTTTTAGTACGGAACATCCACCTCCTACTGTTGCTAAAAATAAAAGTGGAATTTTATAAGTGTACCGTGGCGTATATTTCTAAATGTTAGCCCTGTCAATACTATAAAATGAATCTTTATTTAATGAAAAATGCACTCGATGACAACAATTTAAAGAGCATTTAGAATATCAAAAATCATTTATTTATTTCAAAAGTATCGATACTATACTGAAGTAAAACAATAAATATTATTTTTAATTAAAACTTTTATTACCTATGTGAAATTAATATACTATAATTTGTATCCTTATTAGTTATTAACATATTAATTATTAAACAAAATAAATACCTTGGTATATGTTAATTTCTCCATGTGGAAACTAAAATGGACAAAATATCTAGTCGAAAAAAAATCATGGAATGCAATAGAGTAATTCTTAGAATGGAATAAAAGATTTTTCCAAAATATTAGCAACTTGACCCATGTCTACAATTGCAACAGCAGAATTTAAATATTTTCTACTCTACGGCATGTCAAAACATATTTACGTAACACAATAGGCGAAGATTTAGCTCTTATAATTTCTATAAATTAGATAAGAAATTATCGTTGCAGATCCTAATGGAGTAGTGAGAAGGTTTGCTTTAGCACTTCGAAGTTAAAGATTTATTCTATAATTTCTTATTTGGTAGGTGCCAATATTATTATTATTATTATAGCTGAATTATAACTATTTTTTAAATTATCCTATTCCTATAACCAATTTATGACAAATAATTAAAAATGTACCATTTTTATTATTATTATTATTTTTTTTTTAATATAAATCCCGGACTCACAATGAATGAGTATAATGACCATAATAATGTATAGGTATTTTCATTATAGGTGCAGACATCCAGTGCGAGCTCGAAGTTACAATAATATTGGTAACTCTGTGCCTGTAAATCAAAAAATGGAATTAAAAACTGTTTTCACAGAATTTAGAATGACATAAAAGATAAAACACAAAATTTGTCGTTTGTGCTGTTCCTATTTATAAGCAAGTGTTGAAGTGTAGTCCATACAGTATTTATAGGCAATAATCATTAATGTCAAAATATATTACAGTTGCAAATTATTAATATTTTTTGTCTACCAATTAATGCATTGATTTGTTAAGTTCAGAGTAAAAATAATTAAATAATAAAGACAATAAAAAAAAAAATGAATATTGGTCATAAGCTCATAACAATTATCGTCATGATTTTTCATTAAACACACTGATAAGCTACTGAAGTGATTTAGGGGAGGGAGCGTTATCATCCCCTGGACAGGCGCTGACAATCAATGTGGATGCTTTGTGCATGTGAGTGATAATAATTATTAAAGCGCGTAGGTGTTATACAATAATAACGGGACTATATATAGTTGAGTGGTGGATTTAAGGGGATAGATGACGCAGTGGCCACTTCCTCTTGCTTATTGGTCCGTTTTAGATTTTATTTTTACACTTGTATTGATTATATTTTGTTAGGTTATAGCTAGTTTTCTATTTAGAATTGTCTTATTGGTATTATAAGGTATTTTTATTTTTGTTGCCCCGAGGAGGCCAAATACGGCCCAAATACAGCCCTGGGCACAATCAAGAATCACGAACTTGATTATTTTTGTGTAAGCAAGGATTCCGAAGCTAAAAATAAAAATTTTCAATAAAATCCAACCAAACCAAATTCATAGTAAGGTACTCTAATGACTAAAAGTTATAATGAATTATTTAGTATGTATATTTAGTTTAGCTGTCGGCGGTGGCTGCACGTTGGCAAGTTTAGCGGTGTGATTTTTTTTTGGAAAAAAAAATATAATAATCAAAACAAAAACAACATCACACAACACGGTAGTGGTCATGCGATCGCGTCGTTAAAATCGGATACGAAAAAAGGAAACGCTTGTCACGTGACCTGCGGGGAAACCGCCGATTTCCCCGCTACTACAGTCTCGGTGTAGTCAGTTTTCCCGTCCGCTATAGCCGTGCAACACGCGCGCCGCGGTGCACTCGTCGTCGTGTTCTCGTCGCGTGCAGACATTCGTTCGTCCGTATGAAATAGGATTGCTTAGAGTAAAAAAAATCAAAAGCATTATTACTCAAAAGCCAAATCTATTGGTTGATGGTCAAGTTATTATAATAACCACTTACCTATTTTGATTTTGTAACGGTAAGGGACGAGATAAATATTAAAACATTAATACCAAACCAATAACCATTTGCACGATTTCGGAATGTTTGTCACGTACCCATAATTTTCTTATCTCGTGCGGGAAATCGTATATGGCCTACGGGGCCACGTAGACCGCGGCTGCAGTCCGTCTGTGGCGTCAGTGGTGGCGTGGTGGCCACGTAAAGGTAATAATATAAATTTAATTAATCGTCTTTGTGCATGGTAGTGTGACAGGATAATGGATATAGTGCCCAAAACAAGAGGAGTGATAACGAATAAAATACATAATCTACATTTATTCTGTACCCTTGGGGTGTTTATAACTAAAAAATAACACGGGAGATACTGTATACTGTAAACTGTATAATAAATAAACCATACTATAGAGGTATACACTAAGCAATACAATAATTGGAAATAAATACAATTTCAATTAGGTTCCTACTGTATTTATTTTATGTTTACGTGTGTGTTTGAGGAGTTCTTAGTGAAATTTTAAAACTATACCAATCGAAAATGCTTTGTTTCTTATAGAATATCTATGAGAATTACTCTATGTAATTACTCTAAAATTCACCACTCTCATAATAATGATCACATTTAATATACGTACTATTAAGGCTTGCACATAAATACATAATAAGTCAAGTTATAATCTAGCGGAAGAGAATGATTAAATAACAATTTGGCTATAGCCCAAGTTCAAGTATTACTTAAAGTTTAAACTTTAACATATTTTGTGTGTCCTACTTAAAGCTAGACTCTCCTCGTACCTACCCACACAAAATAAATGTATTGGCATTCAAAATTGCTTTATTAGGTAAAACTTATCACCCATTGAATGTTGTATTGTGTGGAAAATTCCGGGATGGAATTTGGTTTACTTGTTAACACAACAACTCTCAAAAACTATCAAAAACTGTAGGCACTATACCTACTCATTATATCCAAAATATAAAAATTAAAAAAACAATAGGTGTTGATTATTCTTATACTTTTATTATTTGAAATGGAATTTTAATGAAAAACCGTGATTGAAAAATAACCTTTTTTGGTTTCATCACTAATATAGTTGAATCAAATATTAAAACACTAGGTATATAACTGCTGATGGTGAACTAATGATTTGTAAAAATAGTTCTTAAATACAATAACAGACCTCTAGAATAATATAAAAAAGTAGGAGATGGGTTTTTTTGTATAGATTTTACAAATATTTCAAATGGCTTACAGTTTCCTTAGACAGTCAGACACCTTATTCACGATTAATTATGGTAGCCGGTATATAGGTACTGTTGTATCGTATTGTATTTAATAATAAAATCATAATAAAAACTATTGAGATAATAGGTTTTATAATTTTATTTTATGTACCTAATGGTTAGGCGACAGTTAGGTCAGCGATATGTACCTATGTATAGATATAGAACTTGATCTCTCTTAGCAAAACAAACAACTTATTAGAGTCCTTCAGCCACATTTCTAATCACACTGCACCATAAATGGTTATTATTACTTATTAGCTATTATTAATTATTATTAATACATAATAGTATTAAAATTAAGGGTATTGAAGCGAATTGTTACTCCCTATTAAATACGAAGTCGAATTCCGATAACTTTGTTTGTGTTCGAATTATGAATAATATAAAAATTATATGATTCGCATTTAATTGTGATTTAAAAACTCAATTAGGTATTAAAAGTTGTCATAAACATCTAAAGTCTAAATAATCCATTTTTTTTTAGGAATTTTAAAATATATTTTCCTGAAATTATTTAAAGATAGTTCAAAAACCAGTCCAATGAAGCCCAAAAAAAGTTTTCATCTCAAAAAAAATATGATTAATGCCCGATTACTCTACTAGACATGACAGTCGTTTTTGATCCTTGATAAGGTTTGATTATTTGTTTTTTTTAGTATGGTTGCTGCTCAATAGTCAGTGTAACTAAAACTTGATTGAATTTTGAAGCTTAATATACAGCATTATAGCCATCTTGAATTCTTGACACGATTAGTACGAGTTTTATTCTAAAGTTTAAACGTATTATTGTTTACTTTTTCTGCATAGCGTTTAGTAGATTTTTCCAGCGCAAACCTCAAAAATTAAATAATACTTAAATATTTATGTCAATAAAAACAAGTGTACCGTCGTTGTTAATAATATAAATACACTGTTTTATGATCATTTTTTTATTATATCTTTTGTATAGTTTATACTTATAGGTTACTGCGTTTATAAATATTGTTATCTAATATTATAGGTACCAACTGCCTACATTATTCATTGCTAGGTAATATATAAACGTAAAAGGACTTTTTTTCGAAGTTAACCATGTTATTTATTTATTTATTACTATGGTCTATGATATAATATATTAATTCCAGCTATAAAATATAATTTATACAACACACATAATAATTGGTTTATGTGAAACAAATTAATTTTGTAAATTCGAGAACTCGTCAAAACGTTGTGTAAACAAAAATCAGTTTTTAATTTAATTGGTTTTTTGTACAAAATCCTCGACTAGAGTTCAGGTGAAATGTTTCATATAATAGTATTAATACTATTCAATAATATTGTTTGTACATAATTTTTAAAACGAAAAATCTGTGTTGTATAATTTTCATTATTTTTGTATTATATTTGATTTGAGTTTTTCTGGTGATTCACCAAGCATGCTCTACCTCAACCTTTTTTCTTTTAATGAATTCATTCTATTTCTAATTTTTGGAATTTTAAAATTTATACTATACAGATATACTTAAAGAACAGATTTTCAAATTCTTAAGATTTTTTGTACTATTTAAAGAGTGTCCTGAGGTGATGCAACCTTCTGACTTTTCAATGAGAACTTCTTCCCAATTTTAATGTAAATTAATTAATGGATAATTTTTTTTGAAAATGTTGTATAACTAATTTAACAAAATAGTACAAAATCCAAAAAGTAGTTTCTCAGTTATTAAAATATTTACAATAATGTCATGATGATGATAGTCGTTAAAGATGATTTTACACTTAATATATAAAACATATATAATAGTACATTAGTATTAATTATTACTACAATTAAATAACCATAGGTTCCAAATTCATTATCATGGGCCTATTATCCTTAGTGCATAAAGTTATTTAACAGTATTTAAGATACTTGAGTTACTTAACTCAAAAACGAATAGATCGAATTTTCGATTTTGAAACGTCATAATTTTTCTTAACAAACATACAAATATTCACTTTATGGTTTTAGTTGACAAAATGGGTTCTCATATGAAAACAACTTTTGTACCTTATATTTACAGAAAACTTCTACAGTAGTAAAAACATCTCCAGTGCTTCAAAATATAGTTTTTACAGATTAAGTATATTTAAAAATTAAAAAAATAAGATTTTGAATAACTGCATTGTCGAAGAAAAAGGAGGTGAGCAATGAGCATGCTTGGCGAATCATCCTGCCATACGATTTTATACATCGATTTAATATGTATTGATATTTTACTAAAATTCTTATTCTTCGTTTAAATAATATCTAATTTTGTTCAAATTTGAATTAAAATATATGTAAAAAAATAAGTAATGAGAAAACTTTTTTCAATTTTTCAATCTTTATCAATGCAAGTAGTTCTAACTACTAAATAAATTAAACATTTCTATGACAAATGATATTTAAGAAAATTAAACTTAAAATGTTTATAAAAAAAAAATCGTGCCTATAAATGTTTGTTATTTTTGAATTGCTCTTATGACAACTTATTAAGAACTTTGATAAAATAAATATGTTGAGAAAACCTATAGTTATTTGTTTTTGAATTGCAACAAAATAAGAAAATCGCTCGAAGAGAATTCGTTCATTTACGGGTGAATATTCATATTTTTGTAAAAATTTGAACTTCAAATACTCATAAAAAATGGATGTGACTTTTCGGTAAACTTTTTATTTTATTTAAGTTAGAAAAACTTATGATGAATCTCGTATTAATTTTTCAAACTTTTTGACCTAGTGAAAAAATTTTTATCGACATTTATAGAAAAGATACAAAAAAATAAATTAAAATTTCATCTTGTATGGAAACTGATTATATAAATATTTAGTGAAAATTTAAAATGCTCGGCAGTAATTTATTTTTGTGTTGCTACAAAACGATGAAATAGATTTTGTTAAAAATTTCCATTTTATCTTAATTTTTCTTCTCATTACTTCGAGGATTTTAAAAACGATTGGTAATTATTGATTTTGTCATCTTAAAAGAAAGCATCAACTTGATTCAATTTTCTACCAGAAACCACCCAAAAGTTGAACACCAAAACATTTATCGTTCCGCTCAAAATCTAAAATAATCTTAGGGACTCAACATTTGTCAGCTATTACTAGTTTTACTTTTATTAAACATGGGATGTTTTTAATATTACCAATTTTCGAATTAAATATAAATTGTTTTCTGATGAATGATGATTCATATTTCTTTTCAACATCACAACACAACTACTTCAGAGGTCCACACTGAAACTAGTGTAGTATATCTTATTTTTAAATGCATGATTAAAGATATAAATGTACTTCAATTTGAAAAACAATGGTGGGACTAAAGCTTAGTTTCCATACTAGACATACTTATTTTAAAAAAGTTCTCCAAAGATGAAATGGAATCATAACATTGAAGAAATATTTAATTTGATGTGACCGGTTTCGAACGAAAGAATAATTCGATATTCGAGGGGACCTCGCATGTGAAATGGATGCCTAAAGTTCTATATTAGACTATATGTATGTAAATAATAAAATATATTATGGACGCCCTCTGTATACGTCCCGTTGTTGTACACATGAATAGGTAGGTACGTGTTATCCCGGTGGAAGTAAAATATCGTACGATGCGACTTAGATGTTCCAAAACTGATGATGTTTACAGTTCGCAGTTTACACTAATGAGATAATATGTTTAATTGTATTTCCTTACAAACCATAATATGACAGCGTGTATAGTCGAGCTTAACAGTTCACACAAGTTGTAAACAAGCGTTTATCCTATGAAGTTCCCGAAGAGATTTACAGCTACGTATCACAGCGGCAGTCGCAATCGGACGTCGCGACGTCACATCAAGATTTACTATCAGCTTTCATGTAGTAGGTAATAGGTATCTCTCTCCACACTCGCGACAAATTATTTATGTACACTATATATGTATAATACAACCCGATATAACACGTGAATACGAATCAATCATAAGTGCAGGCTGCAAAGCCTGTTCGTGGATAAATGGTGTATTGGGGAAATTGAGT
This sequence comes from Myzus persicae, assembly GCF_001856785.1. Classification (NCBI taxonomy): domain Eukaryota; kingdom Metazoa; phylum Arthropoda; class Insecta; order Hemiptera; family Aphididae; genus Myzus; species Myzus persicae. The sequence goes on from NW_019103881.1 coordinate 35,763, forward strand.
ATAATAAGAGTTATAAGATTTTAAAAACTATTTTTTATTTTAAATTCATGATTTCATTTATTTATAGTTACGGTGGCCGTAATCAGAGCAGTACTGTAGTCTTTAGCGGTATAAATTAAGCATAGAAACAAAGGGTTACAGAGTCCCAAGACGTTAGGAGATGTATAATTTGTATAATATCGATAAAATACTCCAAACAATTGGTAAGTCGAGTGTAACGTAACCAATAGGCAAGTGCAATATTACTATCATAATTTGTGTCACGAGGAAGAATAAAAATTTTCATAAGAATAACCAAGCCGAAACATTGTATTGCTTTTGAGTTTTAGATAAAAGCGAAAAACAATCTTTGTTCTAAGATACGAGTATGATTTATTTTACTAATAATTTGCTGAAATTGTCAATGCTAAGATAACGCAGGGCTAGTGAATATGAATATGGAGAGCAACATTTCATATGGGGTGGAAAAAATGAGGTAAAATACAATATTCATCAGTTGTGACTTGCAAAGCAAAGAGTGCCCTTATATAGTTTATGTGTCATCTCTAAACAAAGACCACGGAGGATAATAATAAAATATCGCGACACTATTATTGGCAATATAGACAACGGTTCCTGCTGCAGTGAATGATACGTGGACGGTGTGGGCCAGTTTATTGATGTGTGGCGTCGTCTAGGACTCGGTTCCGAAGGTTAGGAATGAATATATATAATATATATGATATATACTGAGTAAACTTTTTCGTGCGATTCTTTGACGTTTTTCACTTTGTTTGTATTTTGCTCCATGTGGCATACCTATAGGTAGATATATTTTTACACTCGTAACCCTCGATTATCAGAGACTAATTGGTTATTTAACAGAAACGATTGTTTAGTTCGGGTCGTTTTGACTTCTGACAGTAGTGTATTTACCTATAATACCCGATAGTTGACATGTATTGGGAAACCGCGTGGCAATAATTATTTTTGGGTTCTCTGTAACTAAGAAATATTTAACTAATTGTATTGCCACTCAGCTAGTATAAATCAACGTGGGTATGTGTACTACTTATGAGATATGGTTGTATGAACGTACTCGTATTTTATACTCCTTATTTTCAAATATTTTCATGTAAATATGTTTAGTATAGGTAAACTTAATTAGCGATATTTCTGTTGACAATTTATTTATATGCATACTAGGTTGGTCCTCGTAGGTAAATATAAAAAAATTATATTTCTCAGGTTACACCTCCTACATTGATTTAGCTAGATATAAAATAGAAGTTTTAAGACAGTTAGAAAAAGTTAAGACGTATGACAAGAGCTCCAAATTTATTTAATTTTTAATTTTCACAAATTATTTTATATTTTAAATTCTGACCAATGATATATTAATTGATTACACAGTTTTATCTAGGTAACAAGTAGGATGAAATAGCCGATTCGATATTATTTATCCACAAAATTATAAAAATAAACACATTTTTAGTTTTTACCTAAAAAATGCTATTTGTATGTAAAATAATAATCCTATGAAAAAAAAGTAAAGGATATACAATTTAGAAAATATTTTTTTATACAAATATTGTTACAGTAGGATGAAATAGCCGATTCGAAAACCTGATCCCTGGTCCCTGGTCCCTGAGCGATTCGAAAACTTGGTTCCTGGTTTTCGAATCGCTCGGGGACCAGGGACCAGAAACCAGGTACCAGGGACCAGGTTTTCGAATCAGCTATTTCATCCTACTGTAACAATATTTGTATATTATTTACTTTTTTTTCATAGGATTATTATTTTACACACAAATAGCATTTTTTAGGTAAAAACTAAAAATGTGTTTATTTTTATAATTTTGTGGATAAATAGTATTTCAACATCTAATATACAACGTTTATTTTATTAAGTATAATAATCTATATCAATATAATGCGTATTCTAGTATAAAAAGATAACTTTCTTCAAACATACAATTTAATAGGAAAGTATGTAAAATTATACATAACTGTTTATCGGCATTGTTGAAGATACAATGCAATAAATAAATTCAATAAATATCTATTTTTGTCTTATCTTACATATCTACCCATAACTTACCTGCAACTGTTCTGTAAAACACTTTTGCAATAGTACACTGGTACAAAATTCCGAGTAAAATTTAGAAACTAAGACAATGTATAAAAGGCCTTCTATTCTATATTAATATTACAGGAAGAAGCAATAGCGCTATGCATTTAACTTTCAATTGAGGTATATGTATACATAATTTTAGATAAATCTTAAAATGTATAATATGTATTGAAATGATTGAGTTATTGCGTATTTAATTCTGCGATGTTTATTTGAAAAGGCATGTTAAATACATATATCTAAATTGTATTACTACTAATAGTCAGCATTATCAAAAACGAATGTTTAATGATTTGAATAATATAAAACAATTAGTCTTAAACAAAATTGTAGGTACTTCAGTACTTGTATTATGACAATTTTTATATCCGAATTTGGAGTTTATATGAAAATAAATATTTGAAATATCTACCTGAAAAATATGGACTACAATAATGTAACTGAAGTATTTGAAAAACTAAGCGCGTGTCTGGATATAATTGTTATAGACCAGAGAAACAATAAATAATAATTATAGTAAGCGTGTAGGTATTTATAATTATTTCAAGTATGCTACTTTCCAGTGAGTCCAGTAGTTCATATGTATATGAAATTAAATCGGTAAAACAAATAAATAATTATAAAAACTAGACATTGTATGGAAGAAAATAGTTTTACTTCTACTTACGTTAAACAGACGGTAAAGAAACTTACTTCAACTACCGTCATATATAACATGTACCTACCTAAACTAATAAGTCCTCGGGGATTTTTATGCCAGAATGGAACACGCAGGCCACGCTACTTAATTATAATACTGAATATATTGCTTTACCGGTTTTGTTAGTGTACGGATAGGATTAGAATTCTGTGCAGTTTTTATAATATGATATTGTGTTTCTGTAATATAATAGTACCTACCTACTACCTATATGTATGAACTGTATTGTATTATGGTTTATAAGATATGAGTAATATTGTAAAGGTAAAAAAAGGCAATTTTTACCGGATCTTACCTTATTAATTAAATTATCATTGTGAAGATCAGGATTTGGTACTAACCCCTCATAATTGGTTGTTATTATTTATACTCACTGATTAAGTATAAAGTAGATGCGTAGGTATATAATTAATCAATGTTATACCCAACTGTATTATCTGCTAATTTGTATAATATATAGACCATGTATGGTAACATTATATTTAACATAATATTTAATGGCTTCAAAATAATATTGGTGAGTTGGGAGTCCTACTCTATTGATTATTTCTTCATTGTTTTTTAAAATCAAAATCATGCAATTAATTTGTATACGTTTATTAAGTCGAAAGGCTTGTTAAATGGCCTTGCAAATTTGGTAATATTGAATATTTTTAAATAGACATACAGGTACAATAGTTTTAATGCAACTATATTATACAATTTTTAATGAGAAATCTAAATGAGGTTCTAAAGTTTACTGTGTATTGTGTTTATTTTGTTTTTCAAACCTTAAGTACTTTAAAAGTACTTACAAAACGAATAGAGATTAATATCTTGAGACAGTGGTTCAATATATTTTGATATAGATACTGAAATATATTATCTAATGTGATTCGTTGATTTAATTCATTGATCATACTTTATAAACATTGAATATTAACTGTAGTTTAGCTGTCACATTTATGTACATTTTATTATTGCAAATTCACATTTGAAAGTTTTAGTATATTAAGAAGTACCTACCTATAACCATATAAACCTGTAATTAATCATCCAAGATATGAAAGGTTCACAAATTATTAATTTAAGTATCGATGCATAGTACCTATAGTTTTTAATAAGTTGGATAAGAAACAGTTACCTGTGATGTTGGGCATTCGTATAGTTTATTGTTCACCATTGACTTCAGTGTAAAATCGTGGTTTATATTATTAATATAAATTTCAAAGTTATGATAAATAAAAGTGTTGGAAAAATATTTTATACTTTCGGAAGATGTCCAGTAAGCATTAAATGTTCAAATTGAATTGTAATAAGTCCTTTTGATCTGAAATAAATAAAAATATGCGTATGTATGCGACTAATATTTCTAAACTAAATGTTTTATATAAAATTTAAAATTAATAGGAAGTAAACAACCTGCAGTCCAACAAAAATAATGGTGGAAACATTTTAAACGTGTAATTTAACCATACAATATTACACTGTAACAATACAAATCGAATTAAAATGTATTCGTATGCCATGTATTTTAAATTTTAATGCACTCCAAGTTTTTTTAGAATTTAGAGATTAATTTAATTGCATTAAAAAAAATCCAGTGATATACAGTGAACCGGGTACCTAATCTCGTTGTCAAGATACCTAGAAGCATATTTTTGATTTAATTTCAATAATTATAGTTTTAAAACGTGTCTGGATTACACATTTGCACCGTATGTAACATACCGGTTAATCGGTAGCCGAAAACAAGCAACTGCAAAACGTGTGACTTAATACATCTGCAGGCTGCAGTTTGCAGATACTGTCATAAAGATTTATAAAATATGGTGTGTCACTGTATCCACTACTACCTTCGTTCTCGAGACCATTAATGGTATAATATTTTTATAAATTCGTATGAAATAATAGTAGGTACTTGAACCTACTCAGAAAACTGTTTTGAATGGAACTATGATTAGTTACTGGCTACTACCATCATAGTATTTGTATCTATGGTGATATTTTAAAAATGTTGTTAAGTATCTAGCTCATAAAAATAAAAAACGTTCAATATTAAATAAAGCCATAATTCATAAATATTATAATATAAGTAAGAGTAACCTTGTATTTCAATTTCAAGACTCTTACAAACTATACAGGGTGTTTCTGAAGTGTGTGAGGTAAATAGTATACGCATACTCACTGTGATGCCACAAAGAAGAGTTTTTTGGAATTTTTTTTCTAACTTCAAAATCTGGATTTTTGTAAGTTATTTTTAGAATATTATCTCGAATGTAAAAATAAACACTCTAGTCGTATTTTTTGCAAAATTCTCATACGAATCGAGATATCGCATCATTTTTGCGCTTGTCGCGTGTTTTTCGCGCTCGAATCGCCCACTAAAAAAAAAGTCGTGCGACACATCGATTTGTATGAGAAAACTGCAAGATAACCAGTGGTGATAATTATTTGTTGTCATTGATAATACACGATTAATTAACACATTGTTTTACATTGTCGACTAATAAAAAATATGAAATAATAACAAAATTAGGGTTAACAGAGTTTTAAACGATCAAATTTACCAGCATGCATTTGTGTCATACCTTTACTAAATAACTTTTAACTTTATAAAGTTATAATAGTTAGAGATAAAAGGAACTACCTATTTGTGTGTTTATACTGAAATTCCAGTTTTTGGATATCATAGTACTTAACATAACTATTTTGACTCGAAAAGATAAACATTTTATTTTACACTATTATTATTATTATTTATTATTAAACCTAATATTATACTTTTATCGTTAATATTGAATTTACCGTACTCCTTACAAAGCACATGATGAACATTAGTTGGTCTGATTAGAGCTCAGTCCAATACTTGTCATTGAACGACATTTAAAATATGAATATTTATTTTTAAGATTTATTTATTTTTTTAATTTAAATTTTGATTTTTGCGCAATGGCGTACACAAACATTGAATATGCAGACATGGTTTTTATGTTGGATAAGTAATAGTTAATTAAATTAATTAGATTAAGTATTTAACTAATATCACCTATTGGTGATTTATTTTATTAAAAACTCTAGGTATTTTACTTTATCACAAAACATACCCGTGTAACTATTTTAAGTTGTCGTAACCGACATGTTATATGAAACAAACTATTTATTTGTTTATTAATGGTGACTAGGTTTGGCTGATGGAAATGGAAATCTTGCAGCTAGGTTATGGGCAGAACGTAAATAGTAATAATAGTATAAAATAAAATGTTTATCTTTTCGAGTCAAAATAATTATCTTAAGTACTATGATATCCAAAAACTGGAATTTCAGTAGGTATAAACACACAAATAGGTAGTTCCTTTTACCTCTAACTATTATAATTTTATAAAGTTAAAAGTTATTTAATAAAGGTATGACACAAATGCATGCTAATAAATTTGATCGTTTAAAACTCTGTTAACCCTAATTTTGTTATTATTTCATATTTTTTATTAGTCGACAATGTAAAACAATGTGTTAATTAATCGTGTATTATCAATGACAACAAATAATTATCACCACTGGTTATCTTGCAGTATTCTCATACAAATCGATGTGTCGCACGACTTTTTTTTTAGTGGGCGATTCGAGCGCGAAAAACACGCGACAAGCGCAAAAATGATGCGATATCTCGATTCGTATGAGAATTTTGCAAAAAATACGACTAGAGTGTTTATTTTTACATTCGAGATAATATTCTAAAAATAACTTACAAAAATCCAGATTTTGAAGTTAGAAAAAAAATTCCAAAAAACTCTTCATTGTGGCATCACAGTGAGTATGCGTATACTATTTACCTCACACACTTCAGAAACACCCTGTATTAAAAGACTTTTAATACATTTTGCAAAATATGTGAGTTTGATAAAATGTGATATACTTTTATTTCACAATTTCACTTGATATTTTGATATTGAAATTCTGTTTGTTTTGATTTTAAGTGGAGCGTTTTGAAGTCCAAATTTGAACAAAAGTGGACATTAAGTATCCAAATATTTTTCTTTAAAAATAGAATTATGTTTTTTGGTTATCTTGTTATAATTCAAAAATATTCTTGGAGATATTAAACGTAATGCAATTTTTAAAATATTTAGATTGATTGTAAGTTTTTGCCTATTTATACCATATTACTAATAATATAGTAAATTATTGTAATAGAAATATAAATATATAATAAAATAAACTTACTAAATACTAATGTAATATAGGCAAATACGCCATCTACGCTCAGAATGGTGTTTAATATAGGTACATTGATTTATCATTATTCAAATTTAAGTTAAATTATTTAACACATCCAATATAGCAGTGTTTTCCAACCTTTCACTTGGACAATATTTTATAGGTTGCGGACCACCTCAATTTTACGAAAACTAGGAAGACCTTATTTTATTTTTGTTCGTTTACAAGTATAATACGTTTCCTCAATAAGTCGTAATGTTTTTCGCTATTTAAAAAAAAAAAAAAAATCATTTGTAATAGAAATCGAAGAAAAAATCTATGGTACCTCGAAACCACCGGTTGGTAAACACTGCAATAGTGACCTACTCCATAACGAGGTATCAGTAGAGTGGTTATCAAATTTTTAATTATTTATCTTCGAATTTATAAAATATTATGTTTAGTAGAGACATTTTAATTTTACTGACTTTAATTTTTTAATTTTTTTGATTTGCCATATAAAATCTATATACCTATAATTGTCACAAATAGTATATAATATTATGTGTTAATGGGAGGATAAATAATTATATATAATGATGTTAATTAATCACGTTAATGAACTAAAAATAAGAAATGGGTATTTAGGTACATTATATTTTCGAGATAAGTTTTGATGTGAGCAGTCATCCATTAATGACACTCTCGGTTGACTTTTATTATTACTATTATTATTTTTTGGTAACTTATAGACTATCAGTCCACAAACTACTAACGTTTGTTTAAAGTGTATCCGTCATTATTATTTTTAATCTTTGTTTAGTGTTTACATTTATTATTTATGCAGTATATAAAATTAATTATGTATAATGGATTTAGTTCTGGGTAGGTTGGTAGGTACTTATTTATATTATTTTCATGATTCATGAATTAAAAAATAAAAAAAAATTGTAAAATTATTTTTAACTTTAATGTCGATGTAAAATTATTGAGAGCCGAATTTAGTATTCATCTTTGAGGAATATATTTATTTTACGATTTGGTTTTATTGGTTCAATATGCTGGTACTTGGTACCTATATACAGGGTTGGGCAGTATCTTAGATACAATTGTATCTTGTATCTTGTATCTCGATACAATTATATAAAGTATCGAGTATCTCGTATCGCAATACATTTTTAGACAATGTATCGAGTATTTCACAAAATAATTTGCTTAAAAAGTACTCAGTTCTTTCAAAAAATTAATTTTATCATAATCCTACCAGGAATAAATAAAATAAATTATCCGACAATACTTTTGAAAAATTAGTATTTTTAAAAGGAAATAAGAATATGATATGATATCTATCTATATTTTATTTTTATTATTATTTATTTATGTAATTTAACAATAATTGACTTATCATAGTATATTTATACTACTATACTTAATTAATATTTGAAATTTTAAAGTTAAATGCATTTAGCGTTCATTGTCGTGTCATATACGCTATTCGATATGATGGTATCTATAATTTATTTTTATTATGATTTATTTATTTAATTTAACGATTGAATTATTATAATATATTTATACTTAACTAATATTTGGAAATTTAAAGTTAAATGCATTTGTCTAGATTCACAACCTACCTAATTGTGTGTAAAAAAAATTAAAAAAAAAAAATCCTATGCGTCGTAAGCTATGACTAATTTTTTCAAATGCATTGCATATCTAAATACTTAAAATGTAAGTATCGAGTATCTAGTATCTCGATACTCCAAATCCAAGTATCTATAGTATCTAGTATCGCGATATTGATTTTTGAGTATCTTACCTATTCCTGCCTATATAACTGAGTAGGTACCTATAGTATTGACATTGGTCAATCATTTTTTAATGTAATTGAATACGATTATTGTTTATAGCCTTAAATAATTATTCCCCCGAAGACATATGCCCTAATAAATAAAAAAAGATAATTCTACAATAAATGTTGTTATTAAATTAAATAAAATACATTTTTCAGTAATCTTCAACTCAAATGTTTAGTTTTATGATAAATTTAATTCATTTTAAAATTTAATTTCAATTAATAATTATTCTTTAACGTGTTATTTTGAGTTTATTCTTATTGTAACGAATTTAAATTTATACTTATATTACAAGAAATTTACATTTTAATCTGATTTAATAAATAAATATAATATGTTTGTATACAAAGTACGACGTTTTTTTTCAAGTTATTATGATATATTTAAAAAAGTAGGTATACCCAGTTTTTTACAATGTGTTGTATTATATTTTTCACTATTAAGCTAATCAAATAATTTTTTATTATTACATTTGCATGATGAAAATGCTATTTTTATATACAAAAGTTCATGATTTCCACTTAAATATATACATTGTACTTGCTCAGTGTTTATAGAGAAAAATCGTGTGGTGAATTAATTACGTCCCGGCTTATTAACATAAAAAATATTCATACAGTGCCGTGTGTACGTTTTAACGATATAATATACTGTACAAAGGGTAAGAATAAGGAGTCCACAATCCCATTCGATTTGTATTCGGACGTATCTGCACGCTTGAATTGTATCACAAGTTACACATTAATATTGTACCCCATACTCCTATACTGTCTATGTACACTATACAGATATACAGTGTGATTCACCGAGCTCGCTCACCCCCATTTTTTAATTTAATGATGTAATTGTTAAAAATAATATTTTGGAATATTCAAGTACCTATACTTAAAGACCATATTTTCAGATACTTAGATTTTTTAATACTACACTTATCATTATATACAGCGTATACACCTATTTTATATTGTTTAATATTTTAACTATACACATCTAAATTAATAATTTAACAATTATAAGTTTTTTTAAATCAATTAGCCATTTAAGTTCTAATTACATTATGCCTATTTAATCTTCTAAAATATATCTTTACCGACGAAAAATTATTTTATCAAGAAAAATAACAGAAATGTTATTGTATTATTTTTATAATAATATTTACGTAAAAGACTATTACAACGAGATATTTCAAACAAATTTTAACTTGACCTTAAATCAATTAAGAAAAGTTTAGTTATTTCAGCTCTCAATTATTGATTAGAAAATTAACTAACAGTTAACAGTTAAGTTAAAGTTGAAACAAAAATTAACTTTTTAACTAGTTGATGCTCACTTTGACAATGATTGATAATTAATACATTTTAATTATTGACTAGTCCATACTGAATCCAAAAAATATAAACACATGTTTTTTATAGACATTTTAAGTTCAAATTTGAACAAAATTAGATACTTGAATAAAGAGTAACGATTTTATACATTTTGTTGTAATTTAAAAATATTATTTATGGGTACCTACTTGAAACCTTAAAGTATGTTATTACTTATTATATATTTTTAAACACACAAATACACAATGTAATTTTCAATTGCAATGTTATAGTCAACAATTAATTCAACCTACCATACTATAGGTAATACAGTAAAAATGTAAAATAGTAAATAGTAATATTGAATGATAAAACGTCTTCGTTCAGAATCGTTTTTAGTATACAATGATTTATCACTGAATTTAAATTTAGTACATTCTAACAGTGACCCACTTGACACCTACTGTAAAGTAGAGTGGTACCCACTTGTCCACCTTTTTCTGATTATTTTGAAAATACTTGAGTTTTTTAATTTCCTCTCATATTTTCTCTCAAAACTACCAAATAGTTCCAATTTTCTATCAGAGACCACCTTCAAAGTTGAAGATGATTGAAGCATTTTTTCTACTATAAATCTTAAACATAAACACGAAAAAACACATCTATGTAAAACCAATACATTCATTGCTCCATTTAAAATCTAAAAAAAAAAAAATAAATAATAGAAAAAAAAAAAAAAAAAAATAATTTAAATAAATAAAAAAAAAAAAAAAAAAAAATAAAAAATATAAATTAATTGAAAAAAAAAATAAAATTAAAATAAATATAAATAAAAATAAATAAAAAATAAATAAAAAAAATAATTTATATATATATAAAAAAAAAAAAAAAAAAATAAAAAACAAAAATATATCAATAAAAATAAATAAAATATAAAATAAAAAATAATAAAAAAAAATTAAAAAAAAAAACGAGTCTATAGATTTACTAACAATGGGATAAGTTAATCAATAAACTGATTATCTACCTCCGCTCACTATACATCAACTTGATTATTTTGTATGTAATTATTTGTGTTATAAAATATGAATAATACATATGTTATGTGAATAGTATTATTCGTAAAATTTTGGTACCTACCTAATAGTCCTATATTCTTAAATCCGTGATGAAAAATATAAAATGTACATAAAGTAGAGGTATTCTTTCATTTTAAACTTAAATACCTATACCTAAAATAATAACAAATATAAAATAATTTAATAAAAGTCATATATTATTATGGTGTTTTTGTTGATGAAAATTGACTCAATTATATTATTAATATAATGAATAATACAGAGTGTTAGATAGTGCACTTTATATTTAAGTTTTCCCCATCATTATTTATGTAAGTCATGGTGGGTGAGAGTGATGCATGTAAGGGTGAAAGATTTGTCACATGTTTCTGTTTCAACTGATTCTGTATTTTCGATCCACATGTTTTATTCAAAGATACAATCGCCTTTAAAAGTCTGAAATAAAATAAAAACATTGATTTATAACTTATGTAAACATTTATTTCTTTTACACAACTGATTGTCAAAAAACGCTTGAATGGACTTGTCAAATGATTTAGTTAGGTGCTAAAAATATGTTTCAGTAATGTTTATATTGAACGACAAGAAACACGAAGAGGTAAAACGATTTCATAAAAAGATTTTGAGGAAGGTGCTTTAAATTTCTACTATCAAAATATTTCTTTCTTAAAATAACGAAAGTACTTCTTAAAATAATTTTCTCGGTTTACGAAAATAGTTGTAAATTTTGTAAATAAAATGCATGCCGATTGAATCAAGTGTATTTTTTATCAAAGATTTAGGTATTTACTATTATCGAAAACTTTTTATAGATTAATTATACATAGATTAAAATAATTTATTGTTATAATCAATATTCCAACCATTTTAAGTATTTTTCTAAAAGTAATGGAATTGTATATGTGTTTAATAAAATACAAATTTTAATATTTTGTAAAGTTTCAATTTTTATTTATAATATTAGTATGATCCGATTTGTAAATCCAATTTTATAAAATATATTATGCTTTTTAAATATTCCATTATAAAGGGTGATTCACCAAGCATAATCACTACAATATTTCTTTTAATAATTAATTTAGTAAAATTCTCACTTTCGGAATTTTTAATTATACTAAAAACAGTAAAAACTAAAGATTTTTTTGTATTACGGGGTTTCACTACTACTACGGAGTGTCCTATGGCGATAATAATTCTGTTTTTTAAATGAGACCTACCCCCTTTTTTACTGTTAATTATTTAATGAATAATTTTTTTGAACATTTTGATGTAGATACCTAATTCAAAATTTGAATTCTCAGTTTCTTTGTTATAGATATGCTGGTACTAAGGGTAATAATAGTCTTTAAAAATGGTTTAATAAAAATATAACATAGACGTAATATTGGAACTAGTTTTTTATTACACTTGGGCCATTTTTACAAAATGATTAATTGACTAAAATTGTCTAATCACTTAAGCCCTATATCTCGTGGGCTTTTTATCCTTAGAGTACAAAGTTAAATAACTTAAAAACTAAAAGTACGAATATTTTGATTCTTATACATAAAATCTTTCAGAAAAAAAGTGGGTACGTGTGCTTAGAATCATCCTGTATAGACAATAAGTACATGCACTTAGCAGTAAATTAGGACTTAGAAAAAATATGTTTTATGTTTTTTCAGTAGTGGATGCAATAACCTATGAGTTTATGATTTATATAGTTGATAAATGATAATAAAAAGTCTGAGTGAAAAAATCATATAAAAGCTTAATACGTTCAATTTTAATTGCATAAAAGTATGGACATTATTGTGTTTATAAAAACGTAACAATACGTTATTGTATTCTTATGAAGTTACATCATATTTTATATTCTAAGAGGAGTGATCATTGATTTTACTATGATATGTGATTTTTTTTCTGTTTGTAAACATCTTTCTAATAGAAATACCCAATACTCCGATGTCCAACTCAGCATCTTTTATGATGGGAAAGTGAATCTACCTAGTACTTTTGAGAGGGAAAATTGGAAAATGCACAAAAGTCTTCAAAAACTTTGGGAAAAACGGAGTTTAAAAACTCAATTTCATATGACTATTCCCTGTATTAATAAAATAATAAATTATTGCTGCCTATAAAATGTGAAATAATTATATATATTATATATATTTGTAGGTATATATTAATATTTATAAGAATGACATTTTAATTTATATTCCCATAAAAGGGTAATACAATATTGCATATCGTTTGATTGTTAAATTAACTGTCAAAAACATTTAATGATTTCAATTAAAAAGTCTGTTATATATTTTTCAAAACAGGCAGGAGTATATACAGAATAGATGTAAAGAGAGTTATTATATTGATTAGTAGGCGTCTGTATTCGTATTATAATAACTGATAAATAATTGAATATTTATTAGTGATATTGATTTTTTTTACTAACCTTAATTATAACTATTAGGTATGCTACTGAACGCCCATTAAAGTATAACAATACTTTTAATTTACATTTATTTTTTAAATGTTGTCAAACAGATTGGTTTATTTCATAAAAATCAACAACTTGAGGATGCCCTTTGGTGTTTGGGTCTGTGTGAGACATCTAGGTGGTGCCGTATGTTTAGATTATATGTTGGATTATATGATAACACTTAGGATTATACCGTTTGGTTAAAATGTCTTGTACTATTAGTCCAACTCCAAAGGATTCACATATGGTTGTGGTTCTATCTGGGTTTTGTTCCTTTCCAATAAGAAAATGTGGCCTATGCGTAGTCGATTTAATAAAATTTTTTTTTCTATTTCAGTTCAGGTTTTTCCCATTTAGTATTTTTAATTTTATTTTATTTCGTGCCTTGTATTTTCGATAAATATGGTAAGTTGCTAAAAATTAGGTTTTTTTAATACATTTTTTATGTAATCGTATAAGATGGTTGATAAAATATATTTCAATATTAGTTTTTGGTACTTTAAGTTATTCGTCAGCTTTAAGATATCTGTGTAAACACATAATACGAAGGTGATATTTGTTTGTTTATTTTCGATGCTATTACTATTTATTTTTGTTTTGGATTTTTGTTTCAATATACCTTGGTATAACATTGTTACGACTTACGAACATACATTATTGAGAATATTCTGCTAGTCACTGAGTACTACATAATATTTTGTATGTTTCTCATTGATTATTGTCAGTATTGTCAGCTGTACAAATCTAACATCTAAGTTTGTACCGCAGTGTTTTATTGGTGAATACTATTGAGAAATTCCCTCAATCGTCGGTTTTAAGAGTCTTTGTATAGGCCCATCCATGGTAGTCTTTATGCTTTTTCAGTATACTTTAGAAATTAGAAGTAACTTTTGTATATGTCACATGAGAATATGAGATGTCTACTGTTTGGTTAAGGTGCATATTTCTAGGTTTATTCCACATAAACAAGTCCACAGAAATTTTGAAGTGTATTCTTTGGTCATTATTTGAGGTAGATTTATTTAATTTTCATCCATCAGTTGTTGTAGTTATTATTGTTGCGGGGTAAGTTTTATTATTGGTTCTAGCTAACCTATGTAAATAGTTAAGGAAAATGTATTACTCTTTTCTCTGGCATCTAACTAGAATAATAAATTGTTTTCAAGTGATCAATTAAATAAAAACCAAATTAAGATCCTTTTTCTAATGTTATTTCAAAAATTATAATAACGGTTAAATTATTATTAGCAAGTAGTATATAGTTTAATTGTGTGTCTAGTTTACTATAGTACACGATTCAATATGAAAAGTTTTAAATAAATGTATGACAAAGTTGTTTGCATTGTAATTATAATAACTTTAATAATGCATAATTAAATTTAATATTTTATTTATGCATTGTTAAATTGAATAAATAATTATATTCCAATTGTTATTTACAATTTAAGAGTTTTAGATATTTATAATTGCATAGCTTATAATAGGTTCTCAAAAGTAATTTTAATTTGACTTACGTACACAACATACTATTGGATATATTAATTATAATATAACTGTGGTGAAACTTGATATGAATGGAAATTTAAATATGATCTACATATTATTTTAAGAGTTATTTAGAATGTTATACCGTAATGATAGTCTGTAAATATCGTGTTTATTCAGCTTATATGATGTATTTTTATGTAGATTTCGTGAAAATTGTGCATCAAATTGTTATATTAATCAAATTAAATATTAGAGTTAATTGATCTATTATGAAACTTAAAGGTTAGAACTTTATCTTTTTTTACGATATTTCAATTTTTCTGTTAGATTAGTCTATTTTTAAATTGTGATATGTCACGTATTTATTCATATTTCACTTTAAAATTAAAATGTCGGAAATAAACCTTCAAAAAACACAAAAAATGTTCTTCCTTTTAAGTTTGATAATAGGTCAATCCACTTTAATATTAAAACTAACAACACGAAATCGGCACTGCTGAACTTATTTTTTCAACATGAATGTTTGTAAGGCTTAATAAAATAAAGACCTCTTAATCGCCCAGTCTTACTGATCTATTTGAAATTAAATATCAGATTGCTGTAGCAATGTTTGTTGGTCATTCGTAAGTCGTAACTTAAATGTTAATGTACCAATCAAAATATTGAACATTTCCATAATTGCACATTAAACACCTTTCAGAAAACAAAACAGTTGTTTGACAGGAAATCAATGTAGGAAACGATGTTAAACCAACAATAGGGTTAACACGAGACGAGGTGCAAAGCGGGGTCAAATTTAGCATTGGCGGTAGCCCTGTATTGTCATTTTAATTAACATTTCGACGTGATTTTCTTACAGCTGCTATGGCCGTCATCACCATATACGGGGGCGTCGCTGCCTCTCTGTTTTGAATTTAGATGCGTGTGTTTGGTGTATGACACGAATACACGAGGTTACCGCCTGTAGCAGAAACAAGAATGAGAGGCAATGGTGGCAGCGATCAGTAAGATATTATGATGGTGGAGATGGGAGGGACCGGAGAAATGGAATGGAAATAAAATATTAATTTAGATACTGCATAAGATTAATGGTCAATTTATGAAGGGACACTTATAGGTGGGTACACAAATATCAAAATATAGAATTAATAATGGATTTATTATGAAACATGTATCTGCAACGATTCCTAGGTGCCTTTGATTTAGAACCAAAGGCGGTACGAACGTACGATATATATCTTTATTTTAGTTCGATCATACTAGGATTGTAATTTTTGATTTAAAATTACATTTTTAAATCAAAATAATTTATTTTGTACACTATATAGCTTTAATTTTTACAGATCGCGTGGATATGAACTGTTTAATTACAAACTGTACACAACATAAGTCATTATTGCAATAAATACATTTATACATTGCTATTTGGTTACAAACTGTAAATAGTTGGTATCTATTTCCCGACTTCATGAATTACAGTAATATTATTTATAAGTAAGAAGTTCTGATCTTTATTATAATAAAGATTCTGAATGAGACTAATGAGTCATCTTCATCCAAAAAAAAATGATTATTTATGAAAACACTTTTTTGTAAATAATTTATTTTGCACAGTCATTTGAATTATGTAATAAAATACTGGCTAATGTCGAGGTGACTTGTAGATGAGACAAGTACCTTAATCAACATCCAACACATATTTTTTCTTCTAACTCTTACCTTTTTAAAACAAATATAGTAGTGTGTTTGTTATTTATTTATTATTTAAAAATTATAATTATGATTGGTATGCCGGGTTGCAATTAATTAATTAAATGGTTCATAAAATTAAATGGACCAATCGTGATTCGTGGGCTACTAAATTATGTTTATGGGACCATTAGCTCACTATTGATTCAATAAATGTTTACTGATTATTCATTTATTCATGCAACTCAGAATTAGACTATATTTTTAGGTGTAATCAACACAATTTTTTAAATAGAGATTCAAAATATATTAACAGTTAAAATTTTTTTTTTTTGAATACAGCAACTTAATCTTTAATAAGTAAATTTAACATTTAATATTTTGATGATTCAGTGCCAGTAATTTATATTCAATAATATAGTGTACCGAATTCTATACCAATTTGTTTAACAGCAGGGAAGTGACACAATAAAATGAAAAATGAATAAAATAAAAATGTTGGACTTTTGACTTTTGACCTCTTTATAAATATAAATTAAATTAATACCATCACTTGTATAATGTCTGCTTATTTCAATAAATGCATCATACAAGACAGTATCTACAACGATTTCAGGATAATCTAATTCTGCTCCTTAAATCTATTAATTTATATATATTTCTAAGGTAGGTATTACCTGCCTGAATTTATTTTTGAGATACGATATGACAGTCTTTCTGAGCTATGAATAAAACTCTATATTTAACGTTAGTATATTATATATAGATATTTTAATAAATAATTTAATAAACTTTGTTAAGGTAGGTAAAGTTTATATGTATAAGTGAATAACTTAATTTTGTTCTGTAATGTCTCCAATACAATTATGTTATATTATTATATTAATATAATTAAATTGAAATCATTTAATAACATTAGTATCTTATATATATATAAATAAGAAAATAATGTAATTAGAACAACATTTAAATATTTAATGTAATTTTAGTCACTTTAATACCTATATTTTAAATGTAGGTACCTATGTACAATATTTATTAAAATATAAATATTGCAAAACTTAGTTTTTATATGATTTTAATCATAATATTTAGATTTTAAGTAGGTACATAATTTTTTCGTCTATTTGAATGATAGAGTTCCTTTTTGAAAATATTGGGGGACTTGTGATTAAGAACTTAAAAGGAAAGTTCTTTCAGCAACTTTATAAAATATCTAATATCTATAATTTGTCAATTTGTGCTAAAACATAATTGTCATAATTAAATTAAATACAAATTAATTTAAAAACAGAAATTAAAAAATTTTTCTTTGTCTTATATTTGTCTTTAAAAATTCTAATCATAGTTTATAATGATCTAAAGCTATTTTATATTTTATATTTGACAAAGGAGACAAATATGGTACTAATAATTGTCTAGTTCATTAATTGCATTATTATTTTCTCATTTAGGGTGTTGAATTTTATTTTATTGATATTATAAAAAAAGTGTTAAGTTTATACACATATATGTTTTTATTTGCAAAATATATTTTAAGTTTTTAAAATACAACATTAAACACTAGGTACAAGTTTAGTGTAACTTTTATTTGAATAAAATACATATTATGCTGTTGGCAGTTTTTAAGTAAACAAATCCGTTGAATTTGAGAAATATGACAATGTTTTTGCTTAAACCATGTGGATCTGTGGGATGTGTACACAAACTCTAGGTATTCAAGCTGTTTAAAACTGGAAGTTGAACAACTCTCACAATCCACTGGTTTTGACCCAAAAATCAAGATAGTATTATTTTTATTATTTTTTTTATGTTTACAAAATAATTACAATCTATTCATAGAACAATAAGTAAACTTGATAAGAGTAATAAGCATGAAAAATATGACGGAAGAAGCCACCCATTGATGACACTACCTATTTTGTTTCAGTTTAGTAAGGGGATTTTCTAGGATTCATGCATTTAGAAGGTCACGACACCAGTTACGTTTAAGACGTCTAGCGGGATTGCTAGATTTTTTATAAGAGGGTTAGGATAGTTGGTTAACCTTAACCTACTGTGGAAACGCTTATAATATAGTTTTGCTTCGTCTTTGACGGAATTCATCCTGAGGTCTTGATGTATAGAATGGCTGGAGATATAATGTGGAGCATTAAGTAGTTTCCAGTAATATTTTAATGTTATAATTTAATAATAAACATTTGAGACCTTTTTATAAGTTATTAATTTCAGTTTGTGATTGTCTTGGCATAGAATATATAAAGTTTCTTTAACGTGAGTGTCACATTTATTTAGCTTTTGATTGAACCTTATGTCTTTTTACTAATATGTGTAATTGTGTAAATGTGACATACCTGCATTCAATTGTGTGCATTATAATACTATCAGTGCATTAGAACCTAATGATTACATAATATAATTTTATTTTAATGGATTGTAATATTTGTAGGCCATGAATTATTTAATTTGTAGTTCGGACTTCGGTATGATTTATATTAACAATTTGGGTGCAATGCTACTCATCTACAAAAATGAAAAAAAAACTACTATTAAAATAATACATAAATTATATAAAGATTTATCAAACTGTTGAAAGATTTCGCTATAGATACCTAAACTCAATTCATTAAAGACAACCTAAGAATCAAAATCTTAATTTAATTAAATATTTTATTAGCTTGAACATTAAATTAATAAATTGTGGTTTTTGGACAGTGGAAATTTAAAAAAAAAAATATTCAAAAGGGCCTATGACCACAAACAATATTAAACTTTATGTATGAAAACAACCAAAATTTAAGAATTATTAAAAATATAGGTAAAAAATAAATAACACTTGAGAAGATGAACCCTCAAAGATGAATTTAAATTTTAAATTTTATAAAGTTTCAGATTATCTGCTTCACACTCATCGGATATTATCTACTTCTATGTAGTTTTTGAAAATAGCATATAAAGTGGACATTTCGAAACTAACAATTAGGTACTGATAGTACTATAATAGTATTTTACCACTCTCAATTTCAAAACAATTTAAGCAAAGATATTGTTTTCATGTATTTATTGTATCTGTATTAAATTATTAGAATGCCACGAGATATATATTACCTATGTCATAAAAAATAACATGCAGTATAGTTTAATGTTTTTTAGTTTCTAAAAAATTATTTAACAAAATATTATACATGAAAATGTTATAATATTTTGATGTGTGAAATGTACGAAAAATACATGATATATAATAAAGCATATATCATGTATAATGTATATACATACACACCAATGTGTAATGCATACATCCAATATTATTTTTAACACCTCACTTATTTAAATTTTATTGTTTTTTATGATTGTTTTTAACTTGAAAATAATTGAAGTGGACAAACAGGTCATTTCTGTTTGTGACGGGTATTGATTGTCACTATTATCACTGATTTTGTGTAAATTAACACGTCCTCATACCAACTTACTACTGAATTGAGCGAGTGGTTCAGTGTTAAAAATAAATTTGAGTTTGACTCAACATTGTCAACAATTAGAGTTTAGACAATTTTTTAACTAAACATTTTTATAAATGACTCATATACTAGAATAAACATTTTAAAAGTTTCTTATTAAGGTAACAAATATTAAACTATCAAAAGAAACTAAAAAGAAACTTAAAAAAACCTCATTTTATAGAAATGCATTAATATAGATATGGTTATAAATAATTATAAGCCGTTTATAAAACTTTAAGCTTTATAGTTTAATAATCCAGATAATTTTATAAGTTTCTATTATGTTAGATCCTGATGTAGTGATTCCTCACTATCGTTTATAAAAATAGTTTTTCAAGGATGATGTCGTCAACGTACGGATCAGGCGTGACGAAGGAAAGTTTTACTTACTAGTTATAATATAAGACAGTATTTTATTGAATGTTATATAATATTGTGGGCAGAGTGAAAAATCTATTCCTAGAAGTTAGTTACAAAAAAATATACTATGAATGAACTTAGATAATAGATAGGTATGGCGGCGATGTTGAGAACAAGGCTCAACGACCATACTAAGTTCTACAGTTGGGTAATGTTAGACTAATTCTAAATTTTACTGTGGAAGAGTCCTGTACTTATACAGAATATTTTCTAGCTTATGAGTAAACGGTAAAGACTAGGAGGTGGGTTTAGAAAAGCCACCGACTCAGTGTTGTTGTTGTATTTTTGTGCTCGGCTGAATTCGTGGAAACGGATTCTCGAAGTCCTTGTTATAAAAATATACAAGCAACATAGGTAGTTGGATCAGAAGTTATTTTTACTACGATATGCTTATGAAATCATTATTTTCA
Organism: Myzus persicae; assembly: GCF_001856785.1. Classification (NCBI taxonomy): domain Eukaryota; kingdom Metazoa; phylum Arthropoda; class Insecta; order Hemiptera; family Aphididae; genus Myzus; species Myzus persicae. Next base: position 56,959 of record NW_019103881.1, read on the forward strand.
TGATCTTTGTATGTTATGTATCTAAATATGATATTTAAGTAAAAATGACTCCGTCATATACTACACTGATCCCAATCAATAACGTTAGTTTAAAAATAAATTATTTTTCCTGCATAGACCTTTTGTTATAAAAACAATTTTGTTAAAAATCCAATTTAATTTATATTTTAGAGTATAGGTATAAATTCTATTTCATAAAAGAGAATGCCATAAATAAATTTTATGTGTCTGGAGTTTTCCTTACGATTTGGAGGAGTAGGTACTAAAGAGAAAAGAATTAAGCTCATCTGAATTACCAACTTGATACAAATTATAATCGATTGAAAGTGTGACTAAACAATAATAGTAGCAATTGGTTTCCTATTTAATTTTTTTTAACAATTTTAATATTTTAGAACCTTGAAAATAGTTTTTTTTAAATAAATCTTATGTATGTAAAAATATATGAAAAAAAGTTCATTCCAGATATGTATTATGTTAATCTGATAAATATTTAAATTTAAGTTATTATCCTACTATCATAAGAATATATTATATTAATTTATAAAAATAATAATAATTATACTTAGAAGTATTGTATTATTCTATTATGATTTATGAATGAATAAATTATTACATTTTGGAAGTAAAGCTTATTTAATGCTGTTTTCAAAATAGGTATAAACCTTTTTGTTATAATATTAGATTCAAACCATAGGAATTAAACATTGTACTTTTTAATGCTAGGTATTGCTTAAGTAAAAACATTTTTTTTTCCAATTATGATGGTCTTTTGTCATTTGTACGAATAGTAAGTTTCAGTGGGAGACATAAGCACTAAAGTGGTAGTCAAATCATATCGTCTAAAAGCTCCAAAATAATCCCAGGTACAAATTTATTATCTGATTAGGATAGAGCGTCATAGTTTTAGTGTTAAACTTATAACATTATACTGTTGGTATGTACTTAGTAAGCAATCGCATTTATCGTAATCTATACAAAAATTAATTTTTCAAAAATAACTACAAATTCAGGGGGTTTACGCATTTTATTTGATGAATAAAAATATAGATATTTGAGAGAAATGGCCGGTGGTTATATTTTAGGGATACACATTGATTTTAGGACACATCAACCTTCAGAAATTTGGGCTGGAATTCCAGATTAGGATTTTATAATATTATAAACACTAAAAAAGTTTATACAGTTGAATCATCTGCATTTAAACGACCAATTCCATGTTGCTCATTGATCAGTTCACATTATTAATGTATAATAATTTATGTCTTATTAAAATTACAAAGTCAAAATATGTTTCTTTATTTATTCTTCTCCTTCAAATTCAAAATTAAGAACACTTCATGATGAAATAATTGTATAGTGGAAGAAATAAATAGAATTGAATATTTGAAAAACTAGGGATTAAAAAAATCAATTTATCATCTACACATCATATTTATTTGTTTTATATTTTTTGCGCTTTCGGCATATATTGAGTTTAGTTATATGTTGTTGCCTTTTTCCTACTGATTTTGGTACAAATTATATGTAATTTATTTTTACACCGTTAGCGATTATATCATATAAACGAATAGTTAAAATTGACTTATGATTTATTTAAATATTGTAACCAATAAATATAAATAAAACAGAATTAACAAATCAGGTACCTAGTATATTATTTTAATAAATACCTTCGATTTGAATTTAATTTAAAATGTAGTATGAGTGTTTGAGAACAATGCAATTTTATATTGATTATTTAATTATAATATTTTCACATTGTCCATGTTATAATATAAATAACTAGAAATCATTACTTACCTGCCTTTTAAACGAATTTTATATTTATTTTTAAACCATAATGAAATACTAATCTTGATCTTTGTTTGTTTATGTGAAATTAGGTTGCATATTGTGCATCTTATTGCTAATGGTTTGAATGCCATAATGCTTCAGAGATCTCCATCATCAAGGAAGAGGCGTACCGCCAATAATGACTCACGTCGAACCAGCGTGGCGTTTAATCTGGAAAGTCAGTCAACGAGACTTGCAGAAGGAGGAAGGCAACAGACGCAGCAGTCCCCACAACATGGTGGACAACATAGAAGAGCTAGTATAGCAGCTACTTCACCTTCCGATGGCTTTGAAATGCGACAAAGGACTAGAGTATCGCCAGAGGAGGAGTTCTTTGAATATACTCATAAACGAAGTCCCAGACCGAGTTTTGTATCGGAAACCAAAGTACTGTATATTGATAAGAGTCCTAGAAATAGTTTGGTTCCAGATATGTCAAGGAGCCCGCGAACGAGTTTGGTACCATCAGATCATCGAAAACCCCCACGATTATTACCAGACGAACAACAAGACTCATATGCACGGTCTAGTCCTTCACGGCTTGAAGTCGATGTCAATCGGAGTCCTAGGCATAGTCTTACATGTGAGCATCCAGATCCAAGAAGCCCAAGAAGTCCAAGAGGTAGTATGGTACCAGAAGATGATTATTCAGAATTACGATCAGGACTGCGATTGGACGTGGAGAGTTTCAACCGAAGCCCAAGATCAAGTACTGCTGGCTTAGATCCATCAAGAAGTCCAAAAAATAGTTTAGTGCCAGACCCAAGTCGATCACCTAGAGGGAGCATTGCTTATGATTTAAATCGAAGTCCTCGAGGTAGTTTGGCAGTAACACCTGATGCCAATCGGAGTCCTAGAGGTAGCTTGATACCAGACCCTGGGAAAAGTCCCCGAGGTAGTGTGGTATCAGAAGGTGCGTATAATATGAGTCGGTCAGCAAGAAGCAGTATACCAATGGCCGAATCAGCTTCTTTGGGAAGAACGCCAAGAGGAAGCATAGGCTCGGTGTCTTGTGTCCACTTTGATCCACAGCTAAAATCAACAAGGAATTCAATTGAACCGGGTAAGTTATACAAATAATATTTTATTTTAAATTAATCTAATAAAGTCTGTCTTTAGGCATTAGAAAGTTATCTTATCAACTAAACTAAAAATTGAGTATTATAATTGAAACACTATAAGTATACCTGATATTTACCATATCTACCAACAACTCTATGTTTATGAGTTATGACACTAATCACTTTATCACTTTAGAGATACAATTATATAATTATAAGAAATAAGTATCTGTAATTATTATTTTACTGTAATATTACAACAATATTAATAAAACCTTTAAAATTTAATTTAATATTCAAATAAAGAAAAATGAAAAATAAAAATAACAAAATAATATTGTTCTAATGCTTTGTACGAAATAGCTAGTAATGATAAAAATAAATAATTCACAAATATTTTCATAGAAAAATGAATCATAATACAGGGGTTTAACTACCTACAGAGTAAATAAAATATTGTTGGAATTTTATTTTAATTTTTTTTTTTTTGGTAATCATTCGGGATAAGATTTCCGCTTTATACCTACAGACACCAGAACTCTAATAATCCATAAATACATCTCTGGTTGATGGTTGACATGGACATTTTGACAAATTGCTTTTGTGCAATTTAATAATTTAATATTTTCAAGTTTATTGACTAAATGTATATAGGTATAGTATATTTTTTACTGAATGACTTCCTTTGTGTAATTTGTATTATGAATACAATGTTTTTTGAATTCATCCAACATTCAGGAGCGCAGACGTGCCTTAATGCTACAGACAACATGCACTATGCGTATTGATTCAGTATAAATAAACTCTAATGACTCGTTTTAAGATTTAAAACATTTTAAAACGTAAAGATGTTTTTTTCAAATTAAATAATGAATAATTTATAGCTAATCATCTACTTAAGTTTTTAAAATTAGCATAAGACATTTATTATGTTAAAAAATTAAGTTGCTTATTTTTTGATTTTAAATGTTGCAATAATGTATTTAATGATAAAATAATACATTTTCTAAAAATAGAAATGTTTTTATAATTAACTTTGAATTATTACAACTATTAATCTATACTGTAAGGATAATTAAGTAAAAGTAAAAGCTTTGGGTTTTTATTTGAAAATAAAAATTAGACTAGTCTTAATTGTTTAGTTCATGAGTAGATCGCATAGCTACAAAGGAAAAAATGTTTTTTTGTCAAATGTGCCAACTCTTATGAAAATATATTATAGATGAAAATGAATGAATATATTGACAAGAACCAATGAATAAAATAAATAGTGGCATTAAGCGTATAATATATACGTTCGCATAACCACATAGGTAATATTTATAATGAAATGAGCTCGGTTCTTTGTTCGGTTAAATTAAACAAATAAAAAGTATTTAAAATAGACTTGTGGTGTATATTGTATGTCTGTATAATAGGTAGCTGGTAGTTTTGTATTGATATTATGGCCATTTCATGGTTGGACGATTTACCGGAGTGGTAGCCGGTAGGCACGTGCGTATTCATAGAAATCCTTACCGCAATGACATCCGTTCACGTGGCTTCAAGTTTGAATTTTATATTCATCGATTTGTTTCAGTAAGGGCAGTTCATAAGGAATTTGTTATGAGATAATAAGCCCCTTTAAAATGAAATTAAAAAGAAACCGGAAGCTAATAGGTAATGGTAAAATATAATGAAAAAGCATTATGGCCATGTTTTAATCAGTCATTCATAGGGAATAATTTTCAATGATTTACTTTTGATCACATATTGTGATGTACAGTACACCCATCCGTATTTCTTTAGATTAAATTGCATGAATGGATAATGTTATTTTTTAAGAGGTATTAAAAGCATTATCCACCGCAAAAATAGAAGATTTTAAAATATATTAGACTTTTTGATAATTTCATCAGAATAGTTGGTAGGGTGTTTTAAAATTAATAATTTCTACGACAGGATTGTCATATATATTTTTGATAAGGCAGAGTGAAGAGGTTTTTCGCTTCCACTAGGTATTTTCAAATGTATTGATTTTATCTGGCAATAAGACGTTTGGATTATTGGAAAATATTGTTATAATATTTTTTTTTCTTTTTATAAAACCTTCTTCGCAACGCTTTATTAAAAGATACAGATAAATTACGTAACTTTGTTAAAACTAATTTATCACTATATTGAATAAAATAGTGGTAAGTAAAATATTTATCAACTTAAAATATAATTGTATATATTTATATGGTTAAATAACATTTTTTTTCTTTTATTTTAAGTCATCAACATTTGTTAACTTTACAATAAATTACAATAAATTACAACTATTTACGTTTTAAATATTATTTTTTTACAATTTTTTTTAAATCTAGTTATCTGCAAATTTAATCAGTTTTCTGTTTAATACTTCTGTCGGTGTTAGCTGTTTGCAGTTTGTAGTATTTCCTTATTTCCTGGTATTAGTGGCATTTGATTATTTGAATAATATATGGTCTACTGTTATATAAGTTCTACAAGTTGGGAATGTGAGATTAAAATATTATACTCACAATTTATTAATGTTATTTATTATTGGGCACTTAATAGAAAATAAAAAGTAAATTGTTGTTCTCGTGTCAGTTAGATAGCAGTTTTATAATATTTTTATAAAAATTAGTTACCTTCAGAAAAGCGTGTTAGTAAACTAGATTTGAACGTGATTCTTATTATTGAATTCTAAAAATATATCACTGCTTAAAAAAAGTTATGAACCTTACACAGCATATTAAATGAAAGTATAAGTAGATACCTATTCAATTGAAGTTTGATGTTTCCTGACTTAAAATATTAAAAAGATATTTTTGTTAGAAACTATTATGATACAAATATACAATTTAGGTCATTTAGAAAAAATAATCGATTTTTAAATTAAAATGGTAAAAATAATTCTTGTTTATAAATAACAAATGTTATTTATTATTTTATAAAGTAATTCAACTTTTTTAAATTTAATTTCAAAGTAAAACTAATGTATAACTGGATGGTATATACCAGCATAATAGAAATATATAATTAGACTTATTTGTGCTTATGAAATATTAATATTTATTATAAAAATAAAATCAATACTACCTATTACGTTGAATAAAAACTGTTTCAAGTGTATCATAAAGGTGATTATATAACTTTAGAAAAAGTTAGAGGTGACCACAATCTTATTTAAAATACAATTCAGAATGCGTCAAATAAAAAAAACCGGCACAATATGGTGTTATTTTTAATTTATTTGTTTCGGTGTAAACCATACATTTTATAATGACTTTATTATACATTTTGACTTTCCCAGAATTTAGATTAAATATAAAATTGACGATAAATAAGATGTACAGCATTACAGTAATTTAGAATTTACCAGATTTTGGCACACATTAATGAAGGTCGTTTTGAAATTTGTATTAAAAAGCTAAGGGAGGAAATACAAATATTTTCAACATTTGGTTTCTATGATTTTTATAGAATAAGTTTACCGAGTGGTATTAGATACTTATAACATTCTTTGACTGAAATATATAAAACTTGGTTGTACTTAAAAAACTTTAATAATGTATTCAGTGAATATGAACTGTAATATTGGAACTTGAAATGCAGTTGTAGTTAATGGATAACATAAGTAAATCTTTTTAAAGTTTACAACTGAACTGAATACAACATATTTCAAAAGTATACTGATTATTCACACCTATAACTATATTTAACATAACATCGAACAAAAGTATACAGTTTATTAAATTAAATCAATTAGTGATTTCGTAGTTATTATAAACTTCCACATAGTTCATATTTTTAATAAAGTATGTCATTATAAATTGTTACTAGGTAGGTATCAGAATAAAAAAGGAAAATTATTGAGTTAATATTAGCAACAATATATAGTCCAAAATAAATTTGATTGGAAATATACTTCTTTGTTTCATTATTTTAGATTCTAAGTGGAGGGATAAATGTATTAGTTTTACAATGTGTAATTTTTATTTTTTTGTACCTGTCGTCCCTTTTTGGAGAATATAGTATACAAGGTTCCTGGAATATAGTTGATGTAGCAATTAAAAATATCGATAATACATAGTCACAACTTTTTTTAAAAGCGTTTTAAGTTCAGGCTTTGATGAATCACGAAAATATGTATATTGTTTTGTAGTTAAAAATTGATCAATATTTGATGAGCGTTTGAAGTTGAAATGTCAACGGCATTGCATATTCAAACATATAAACATATTAATATATTATAAAGATGTATACCTACTCAAACGATTTTAGCTATTATATTATAATTTTAAAAATATTAACCGTAGGGTATAGTTTCAAGCATTTTGCCATCATGCATATTACTATTTATATACCTACACAATGACATTTTCATAATATTTAGAATAATTTTAAGTTATTTATACCACGAACTTATTCACACTGTTTTACGGTACGCTGTATTTACTTAATTTTTTTTATTAACTTAATTTAAGTTAATAACAATAATGAAAAATGATACAAAATACATGATACAATTTTATAATTTAGGTATGCGATATATTTTTGGATAAATATAGTCCCATGATTTACCGTATTTCTAATTGAAAAATAAATTACTAATTGCAATATTAATATAATATAATGAAATATGCTTTGAAATATAGGCTGACAGACCGTTGTTTTTTATCTTAAGCAATGATTTATTATTGAATCAAATTTTATAACACACTCAATACAGTGACCTACTCAAAAACGGAGTACATTAAAAACATACTAAAAAGCAGATCGGCTTTCCCTGTTAATATTATTTGTTTACCTATCACCGACCACCGTATTGGAGTAGGTTTTGGCAGTAAACAGAAAACAGTAATTTAGATACCTACATTATACCATATAATATAATTACTAACAGCATTAATATATTTTAACCTAAGCAATTACACCAGGATAATAATTATCAAATTGAGTAATAATGCAAATTATACAAAGATCAATCAGCATTAATAGAATTAATTTAACCAAAATACTTTTAGATGTACCTACTAATTATAAACATAGAATTAAATAAACCTCCCAATATATTTACACATTTTATATTGTACTAAAGTATACAATATGGCTTTAATTTTATTTTACATCTGAAACATCAATGGATTTTCTATAACAAATCTTGTCAGTTTTACTTTTTACCGTAACCGTGCCAATTCGTTTTTGTCTACTCTACAACATATTCTCTCTCAAGTTTTTGTGGTTTACAATCATTTTTGCACGTTGTTTGGCTCAAGATTTTTAAAGATTTTCCTGCCAATTTCTTTTTTCTCTAGAACAGAACTAGTAAACCTTCTACGACGCTGTAAATAAATTGTAAGGTGTAACATAAGTTACAGGCTTATAAGTCTATTTTATCAAACTATTGACCCATTAAATTTTAAAATAATTTATGACGAACAATAAAAAATAAACTTAAACACCTTATTAAAATACACTTTCATTGACTAGAATATTAGTTTTATTATATCTTTAAATATTATATTTTTGATGTTTGTTTATAATAAAAAAAAAAAGTAGCTATGAAATAAAGATATTTTACTAGGTATAGTTATAACAATGTACCTAAATTATATTTAGCCTATGCATATTAATCTACAACTATCGTGTCAACTTACAACCATTATTATATGTGTTGGTGGTATATATGAAAATATAATATATTTATAAATTGGTTTTGGCCTATAGGGTCGAAAATAATATCTATTTTTAAGTTACTTCTGCATAAAAATTCAACTGGTATTCATGTTGTTCATACAAGTTGAATACATATTTCTTGACTGTCTATTTTACTCATTGCCGATTGGTTTATGGTTTATTTTCTTTATTTCTTTTTTTTTTTTAGATATTTAGTATAATATAAATTATAAGGAGTAATCGTCTTTTAACTTCTAAGATAACATTTAATATTATACTATTATAATTTATAATACATATTGTTCCTTAATAATTGTAGTTCTTTATTATGATTATAGTAGATTACTGTCTACTAGAGTGCAACTTATAATGATGTTCGTCCATACTAAAGAAAACTCATAAATCATTATTATTCATTGTGATTATTGAACTGTAAGCTACGTAGGTGTATAAGAAAGAGTGTCATTAAATAATAAATAATAAATAATATTATCAGAAAAACCATGTATACGTTTCAATGATTTTTCTTTTTAGTTTATTTTTCATAGCCTTTTCAAAAGTCTTTGATTATAATTTAATTCTGTTGAATGAACGTTTCAACCGCTGAATATTATATAAATACAACCATGTATTTTTCGACCGTAAGTTTTGAGAGTGATTTTTAAGTATAAAACCTTATTGTTGAACTAATAAAAAATCGTAAACTTTATTACTCATAAAAATCTTCATTCGACAACTAAAGAAGACGACACTTAAACTTTTCATCAAAAGTCAAAGAAGTGACAAAAGTTGATAGCAAAAATATTTTATTTTTATTTTACTTACATAGTTACTACAAAATAATTGTATTATTATTATTTTTATAGTTAAAATTATTTACTTATTCTAAAATATATAAATTATATAATATATTATTAAACATTCATTTTTATTGTTAAATTAATACACTTGTGAGACATAATGTCATATTCAATCATTTTTAATTTACTAATTTTACTATTTACACTAGAATTAGATTGCAGGTAAGAATCAATGAAATGGTATTTATGTTTTATCGTAACTAATGTAATTTCTTATCCAAAGTAAAGTAGAATACATTTTACATTTCATATGTTATCGTGGAGATTGATTAAGTTATTAATATTTTTTACAAACATAATATTGAAAAAATAACTCACAAAAAAATATACCTAAGTTATATTTAGTAATAATAAAATATGTATATAAATGTAAACTTACACATTTATTTTGTTATAAAACACAATATTTCCCCAGGCTTAAAAGTTAAAATATACATAGGTAGTGCAAAACTCGTTAAACGTGTGTTATACAAAGTGTTTAAGCACACAATTTTACATATCACAAGTTATGTAGCGATGATAATAGTTTATATTTATGGCTAGTTAGATGTGTTGCCATCGATCTTACACTCCTTTACACTAGAGTACCAGGACTATAAACTTCAGTCCACCTAACCAAACATTTAACCTTCCCGACAGTATAGGTTGTCCTAAAATCTTATTGTAAATTAATTATCGACACACTACTCTAGGAGCGTTGAAAACAAGTCCATAAAATCACCAATAATAGGAATTTAGGAAAATTTTAATGGCTTAAATATTTTATATGGAACAGCTTGAAAGGTATTTATATGTTCATACTTACTGGTCGTTGAAGAATAAAGACCAAGTAAAAACAAACTAATTGGAAAATCTAGAAAGCAGTGCTTAAAAAATTGGCATTGGCATATTTAATTATTGTATTCAATAATATTTTTAATTTAGTTAGGTACTAAGTTTATTATATTTTACTGCTTGTTAAATTTGTACATTATTTATTTAGTGTTTATACTTATATTAATTCATAATTGTACGTGTTTTGTGTGTACCTTGTACTTATCTGTTACATGCTATGTATGCATTACTTGGTATAATTTTTTCACTTCTTTACTAAAAAGATAACATTGGACGTCATATATTCATATACAAAAACTATAGTGGTTTATTCAAATGAATTTCAATTTACTAGATGATATTTTGAAGATACATTTTGACTGTTACAATACCAATTAAAATTATTTGAGAAACACTGGGTACAATGAAATTATCAGTAAAATTTATGTATTTCAATAAAATATTCAATGTGGATTGTGGTGTAACGCCTATCCCGATCTTCTGTAATCCAAAAACGGATTGATTTGCAAAAAACATATTTTTCGTATTAATTCTGTGTAAATACTTCAAAGCCATAATTTATTCATTCCAGTGACTTGACTGAGCTAATTTAATTATACAACTACTAGTTTATTTATATCATTTGATTGAAGTGGGCTTACTATTTTTTCATTGACGGAAATTACATCGTTGAAAAAATTACAGCAATACGAAATTACATGTAACGATTTAATCAAATATAGGTACGATATATTTGAAAACCAGTATAAAATATAAATGTTTTACGTTTGAATTATAATATTCCACCTTCTCAAGCAACTCAAGCGTGGACGACCTTTTGTTATAATAATTTTTTTTTTTTAATTTTTTTCTTTTTTGTCTTTTGATTTGTAAATACAATATAAAATAGTAGATAGCATCTTTCATTATTAATATTTTATTACTAATTGTTATCTATTTTCCAAATGTTAAAATATATTAATTCTGTTAAAAATAAGTTTTAGATGACATACGTCATGGAAACTTTAAAATAATAAAAAACAAAAAAAATTATAAGATTGAAACAATAATTATTCTTCCATACTAAATCTATTAAAGTAAATATGAAAATTAATTTTTGGCCAATCATATTTTATATAATGTTGAGCTTATAATCATTTTAGTTTGGTGACGTCGGTCATGTCTATTGTTATTTATCCAAGTCAGATATATTTTACGGCAACAAATCCGAATAACTAGAATAATGGTTTAATGTGTTTTTTACATTTCTTTTTCAGTAGAATATGTTAGTTTTCTTAACATAATATATATTTAATGATGACTTTTGTTGGGAATAATATTTTTATTCTTTTTTACGCAAAGAAAAATATTTTTAATTAAATCATCGTGTCGCTTAAATTAACTTTTGGTGCACATTTTTCTTTTCGTATTTGCATGTTTATACGTCATATTATACTTAATTCCAATTTAGATATGGAGTATAATATTAAATATGTTTAAAGTTGACATTTACATATTTCCACAAAAAACTAACGACGACTAAAATTATTAATGAATTTCATTCAAAATAAAAATGAGTTCGTTTATTCTATTTATGTATTAAAGAATTTCTTGCAATACCTAATGTAATAAAATATCTGCGATGCTGTAATTTATATACATTTACTGAATTCCAACAAGTTGTTTGCAAGGATTTTACTATAAAGTAGATTATAATATAATGGTATATAATACAACTTTAAATATTATATGGAAGTTGATAAGTCTGAATTTTATCTGAATTACTATAAAATATACCTGGCGTATTCGTTTTATAATTACATACCTATTTTAAAAATAATTTTAATTTGTAAATGTTTGAAATTAGATACTAGGCGTCTAGGAATGTATAAATAGTATATATTTTCAATTAAAAATGGAAAAAAAATTATCATCTATATTCTATAAACAATAAGGAATTAATATATTATAAAAAGAAATAAATGGTGGATATTACAAAGAAGGAAGAGCCCAGTAACACTACTTTCAGCAGATAATTGGTTTTTAATTTTGTTAGTTACACGGAGAAGATTATATCACAGGACCAATGTCTTTTAAAGGTAAATCATAATTTATGTTAGTGGTAACAATGTTAAATATGAAAGAATAATGAGTTTGAATTTCTAACTGAAAAATAATTTGCAAATGATCGTCAACATTTGAGAGAATCATAAAAAAATATTGTAGATTTATGCTGAATATTTGTTTTATTTTAATTTAATTACTATGACAATTTAGGTGATATCTTGTATTACATTTATTTTATCAAGTAAACAATTATTTATTGACTATAGTTTAAAAAAACAAACCTCCTAAGAAAACTAGAGCATTTTTATGGTCCCTAAAGTTGATGACGGACAGAAAAAAATACACATCATTGTACCTACAACTAAAACATCCATCGCCAAGCTCGGAACTTAAAACAATAATTATTGTTTTAAATAAGTACTTAGGTATATACAACCTGAATTCAATTCATATCTTTAAATTATCAATAATAGGAAATTTTGAAACATTTACATTTAAAATTACTCTTTATTGAACAAAAACTTTTTTCAAATCATTAAAAACATTATTCTTATATTTTATACAGGTTTAGATCCAAATTGTGGTTTTATTTTTATAGTTTTACTTTCATTCTTTGTATAGAATATATAAGTTCACACTTTATGATCACTTGGCAATTCTCTTTTCATTGTGTCCCTCTTATCATCTGTTTCCATGTCCATAGTCAAAAAAAAAAAAAAACAACAAAATGAAACAATGAAAAGAAACTTAACGTTTTACTTTTTGTAATAATTATTTGTAATTACAGTCTACAGATTTTAATATTGTATACTATTTCAATACTTTATTAGTATGAACATACATATTTTATATTGTACAGTATAGGTAGATATGACAAATTAGTAAAATTGGTTAGTCGAAATAAAATATTTAACGTAATAAATAAATTATTCATACTAATTTTCGTAATATCTCGAATAACAAAATAATTATTTCATTTATTTGTAAAATTATATAATTATTATATCATTCTGCTGTGATTATATATAAGTTAATTTAAATCATATTATATAAATGTAACGTGTACCTATATTTATTATATAAAATATGTATTTCTCACTTTTTATTATCTTTATTATCAATACATTTCAACATTTGTGTATTTAAAAATAAGGCAATTTACTAAAAACCCTAATGATAATCGTAATAAATATTATGTGTAAATGGCTAATCAATAGTTAGCTATATTTAAATTAAAAAATTTATTATTTTATGCCTTTTAAACTGTGTACCTAATAAATAATAAACTAATAGCTATGTTATAATATTATAATGTTCTATATGGAAATATTATAACATTAAAATGGCTCAAAATCTAATGAAGGTATACTTATTCATTTATTCTAGACCAGAAATAATATTATGATTAAGTAAAAAGTGAAAGTTATAACTCATATAATATTTGAATAATTTATTAATACATTTTAAAAATGACATTGTGGGTTGACCACTCAGAAAGTAACTTAATATTTTTCTTTATATAAATAATGCTAAAAGTAACTTAAAAAGGACACTGGAACATTGCGTGACTAGCTCGTATGTAGGGCGTAAAACAGTGGATGTTAGAATACTAAGGATACCTAGCAAAACTAATTAAAGATCAATATTATTTTTTTAAGTAATTTTAATAAATACAGTCTGAATATTTTGTTTTATATTTTAGAGTTTTTAAAATTCCTTGATTTTAAAATTCTATAGTTGTACATTTTTTGCGTTCAAAACAGTTGAATAAAATGCATATTTATAAAAGAAAGTAGAAACAATATTTTTAGTTTAGGCATGCCATTATTTTAGATTAGTTAAAAGACAAGTTTGTTATCTGGTCATCATATTATGCATTCTGAGAAATAAATGTATTGATTTTACATGATGTGTGTAGTACTTATTTGTGTGCCTGTCATAAAGTCATCGTCATCACACCTTAAGCATCGAGGAGCAGTAAAAATTCTTCAATTTTTAACTTTGAGGGTGGCTTATGGTATAAAATTAGACCTAGTTCGTAATTTGGGTGATACTAAAAACATTTCTAAGCTTTTCTTAATGATCGGAAAATGCAAAAATGAATCAAGTAAAAATGGAATTTTTATACAAAACCAGTTTTTGAAGAAATTGATACTGATTTCTATTGGTATAGCTCAAAAATAAATACAAGTAGGTACTTGAAAGTGTTCACTACAGAATTACATTTTCAAAATATTGACTCTTTTTATATTATAAACATGAAACATTTTAATTTTTTTTTACAATTAGGTATTGTTGATAAAAAAATTGTTTAATGAATTGTTTATTACAAAATAATTAATTTTTTTACTTGTTTTAGACTAATCTATTCTATAAAACAACTTATGAGAAAAATAAATTGCTCAGCTTTTTTTACTCAAATATATACAATGCATAGATAGAAAAAACAAAAAAATGTGATAATTTAATATGTCTATAAATAAAACAAAAAGAGCTAAAATATTTTATTTATATTCCATCTAGAAAATTCTAAAATACATTTTTAGCTAAAAAATTTAATTCAACGGTTATTCATTTTTGAATTACAAAAAAAAAACAAAATCAACTTCTTCAAAAACTGTTTTCCCCAAAAAATGTCTCTCTTAATTTTTTTTTCTAGTCTTGGTTATTTTGAAAAATTTTCATCCCCTTTAAAGTATAAACTAGATCTGAGTCACTCAAAGGAATGTTTAAAAATGTTCGCACCTCAAAGAAGGCTAAAAGAAGAAATGTAATTATTACTAGACATTTATTAGTAACCAATAAATGTATACAAAAGATCAACTTGTGAAAATGAGCAACTAAAATTAAATACATAAAATTAAAGTGGAAATACTACTAAAAATAAAAAGATGTTTACTATTTAAGTATATGAATACAGTTATTCTATTATGAAATATTTAGGCCAGCGGGTACCGCTCTGCTGTACAGTAAGTGTTGAGTGCGGGTCACTGGAGTGGATTTATGGACGTACTAAATGCCCTTAAGTTGAATTTAATGAAATATAATCATACCTATTCGGAAAATGATTATGATCGGTCATGGTCTGTCAGTTGATGTCAACTGACAACTGTCATAAGTTTACTTCATTTGTTTTTTTTTTATTATTACAATACCCTTGGAGACATGGGCCATTGAGTTTATAAATAATTTAAATCTAAAACATATTATTATGTGTACTTATTCTAAATATTAATTTTAAATGTTGATTTGAAGATCGGTGGCTGTGATCAATCGGATGATGTTGGCTATGGATTAAGGGTGATTGTAAAGTATTTTGTTTAGCGATTTATTATAATAGTTTATATTTCTATCATGTGATATTATTTTTATTAACTTTGAGTCAATACTATCGTCCACTTTACCTTAGAATAGTTCAAAGAGGTTAATGGTATAAATAGACAAAAGCTTAAAATTAATCTAACTATTTTGGATATATCATTGCTCATTGCATACCTATAGAAAAAATTATAATATTTTACAAGTCTCTACGAATAATGTTTATTAATTACATCAAAATAACTATCATCGTCAATCTTCGTTTAAATATCTAATCTTGTCAACATTTGAAGTCAAAATGTCGATAAAAATAACTTGTTAACAATATTAACTAGTTAGGCATGATAAACATTATTTTTGATTTTTAATCTTTAGCTGTACAAATTGAACATTTTATAGATTTCATATCAAAATCTTAAATTATATTCTATTTAAAATCGTTATCGTTCTATTGATTATAAAATAATTTATAGTAGGTATTGCTTATTCAGCTTAAAGTAACATATTCCAGCGCCCAGAAAAAATTCAATCTGATTTAAGTATAATATAAAAAATAAGTTAGTTATTAATATGAATGAGTACCTATATGCAATATTAACATTAAGTATACGATGTTAGTTTTGTCTTATAACTTCAAAGAGTTTCATTTATAACCTAATGTGATTTATAAAAATAAAATTAAAATTAATCTAACTAAGTTTTCATGTATTGATTGATAAATTGATCACATAGCTCTTTATGATGTTTTTATTTTTATTTTTAGGAAATGGATCTCCAAAAGGAACTCTTAAAGACACTCAAAAAAGTTCGTCACCGTATAAGAATACACAATATACACAAAAACAGATGTTTCCCGACGAATCAAGAAGAGCTAGTAGTAGCGTCAGTCAAGTATGAACTCCAAATATTTTATTTCAGTTTGGATGACATTTTAATGACAGTAGCTTATTTTATTTTAATTATTTTTTATTCAAATTAAATTTTAACTTACTCTAATAATTTTATAATTTTGGATAGTTATTTAGTAAATAGGTGCATGAAAAAAAAGTAAAAATGTAACAAATTATATTCATAGAACATTAGAACATGTTAAGTATACATTTAAAATGCATTTATTTATTTCCAATTATTAATTCCAACAATTGTTTTTATATAATATATTCGTAATCCAGCATAAACGTAATATATAATGCTTACCTATAATGTCACTATTTTTTCACTTAATAGATATTTAAAATGTCATACTTATAAAGAATATAAATTTAATTTAAAATTTTAATAACCAAATGGTAATGATATTTGCATTATGGTACTTTGTATTGTGTGGATCTTGAACTTAATGAAAATAACGTTAAAATGTATAATATAAATATATTTATATTATAATATTAAGTAAATGGTACCTATATGTGCCTATGTAGATTTTATATTCTATACTATTTAGTATACATTAAAGGTAGTTATTTATATTTACCTAACTATAACCTACCAAAGTTGATTTATGATAATTTTTATACAATAATTAATGATTTGCGAATAATGGTTGACGATGTATTTTATCTATTATATTATGTTTCCTTAAAGTTTCTAAAACGATTAATTACGTAGAATTTAAGGTATAAGTATATTAAATAACATACTTTCATTCTGAACATTACAATTATTATCATGAAATTAATTAATTTTTTTTTCCGGATAGAGGTTTTTTTTATTAAAGAAATAATGTTTTTTAAACGGTCGTTTAATGTCACCGTAAAATGTCATTAACCTTAAATGTCTTTTAGAAACTTAGTTTCTATGACTTTTGACTGCTGAGTAAATTATTAATCATTGTAAATAATATGTCACATTCAGTCTTATTATACCTAGTCATTATCAATTTAACAGTTTCTCTAAGGCTTATTTCAAAAACTGCCGCAATTGTATATCTTTCTATTATCATTTTGAAAATTACTATTCTAGAATTTAAACATTAAAAAAAAACTAAACCCTGTATTAAATTCTGGTTCACTGACATCATTGACACAAAAGTACATATCAAATGAATAATAACTAAGAAAAATAATTTGTACTTAATGGTGCTGTAGTAATTTAGGTGCCTTTTTCAAAGCTTCAAATTAAAGTTATGAGAGTAGAAGATATTGTGTATAGTATAAACGTTTTAAAAAAACAATTTGCGACATCTGAATAAAATTAGTTAATACACACCATTATGAAACCCACAATTCACATGCACAAGTCAGGAATATCCGAAATGTCCCTTTTTGCTAAATCCCTATGGTATTCTACCTATATAATATGTTATATTATTTTATTAACTTAGTTAATTGGTTTTATGCTTTCAACTTTTTTAATTTCTAAAATGCACACATATTCTAATATATCCCAAATATAAATACCTAATTATATTATATTTATATAATATCATACCAGAATGGCAAGAAATAATTTGTATAATACTTTAGTCACAATTTCAAATTATAATATGGAATTTATTTATTTATTTATTTATTTATTTATTTATTTATTTATTTATATAAAATTAACGGGCCAAAGACCTTTAACAAAGAAAGAAAAACATTATATATGATTGGCACAATATGAAAACAATAGACAAGTGATAATAATAAAAGTAAAAATAGTAAGAAATATAAAGACAAAATTTTAGTATACAAAACATAGCTATAAAATAAATATTTAGGTACTATGATTTAAAAATAACAAAGTTTTAGATTTAAATATTTGATGATTCAAAACGAAAAAACCCAAGACTGTGAAGATTCTATTGGTGTTAATAATGGCTCTTGAAAATAACGAATTTTTCCACTAATACTATTAAAATTAGGTGTATGGAACAACTTACAATTACGTGTAAACCTACTAGGGATTCTAAATCCAATTAAATTTAATATAGCTGGGCAGTTTATATTATTATTTAAAATATCATAGACAAACATTATCTCAATTAAATCACACCTGATGTTATAAGAGTCAATAGAGTCTATAGATATTTGAACCAAAAGGAAAAAATTTATCGTATATGATAATCTCCTTGGCATCCAAATATAAATAATTATGATTCAATTTTACAAGATTGGTGCTATTGGTTCAATATAAAAAAAATATATAATATTTTGATAATACGAGTAGATATAATGTTTTCAAGAAAAATATTCTAATTTTGATTTATTTTTGATTTATGATTCGAAAATAAATGATACTATACAACATTTGCTATTACTTTTAATTATTTTATACAATGAGTTAATATTTTTTCGTCATAATATAGTCATAATAATGTATTCTTTATATATTGGTTTTTAAGTACATTAATTCGTATAGTACATACATATTGATACATCTAAAGAATAAAGTTCATTAGAGTAAACATTTTAATAATTCAAAAAGTCTTAAACGATATTACACTATGTCGGAATATTATTATTTTAAATAATATGTGTACGGTAAATCAAATTGAACGTGTTTATCATAGTTATATAAAAGGTGCTGTATCACGTTTACCTGAATTTCGTGATGTGTTTCAGGTTTCCGGTGACGAGAGGAAACGCTTGTGCGAGCATGTTAAGCCTTGCGACAGTGGCCTGACCGTCTATGGTTCGTTGACATATCAATTGAACCATGCCAATATGGAGTCGACAGGCATATTCGATTTTATCATAAAAGCACTGAGTATTATTCATAGGACAGGTGAGTTGTACGAATTTACTAACCATTAACACTATAGTAGTTCAAAGTATATGGATATTATTATTATTTGTTTGTTACCCAATGTCATTACTTAAAACTATTATTGTCATTTAAAATCGACGATAATGTACTGTAAAAAAAGGAATATTCCGTTTCAGCCACTAAAGCAATTAATTTATTAACAATATTGTTATATTAGTTACAAAATCAATTAATAAAATGATAACAACTTTGAACGTTTTGATCATATAATACTTTGTGTCTTTAAAGATGTATTTATGACTAGTAATTGTGTTTGGTGTTTCCCCAAGTTTGAGATAATGATTTTTAAATCAATTAAATACATTAAGTATAAATTTAATTTAATATTAAGTCTTACATTGATAGCAATGCTTAGCCAAACATCCCGACGGTTAATATCATCATTAAACATATTTTCACCTAATGCCTCACACGGACTCTGCTTCATGGTTAGTCTTGCCTTTATGTCTTGTAATAAGTTAATTCACTGCAATGTTAAGAATCACGGAGTAAAATAATTATCCTGAAAGTAAAATTGAATACGTTAATATGTTAGTAAAACAGAGATAACGCCTGTGGGAGTATAACGTCTTTGACAAAATTGGGTATTTAGACAAGAAATAATGATTTTATTATTTGTTCAGTTGTAATTAAAAAACAAATTGAAACTTTTTGCCATTGCCTACATGTTGTATTATTTGTATTCACATATTTATACATATTTAATTTATATATAATAAAATATTTAGACTTTCTCAACTATTTATACCACGATCCTTTGCATAATGTAAGTTGTTATCAATACTATTAAACTTATAAGTAAAAACTAAGAATTGCATTATATTATATTAGAATAATTAAACATAATATCTGGCTAAAAACCCACGATGTTGAAATCTTGATCTTTAAAAAAACTAATTAACTGTATAATGTATGCAAGATTTTTGTAAGAAATTAGTTTAACCTGCATAATTATTAATAGAAAAATAAAAAAGTAATTTATAATACTATAAATAAATTATGAAATATCCTTGGAAATAAATGTTGAGACACCATCTTCGTGTACTCAGAATCGTATTTCGTATGAATCATAGAATTCTAATTTAGAACAACTACTCATTGATGAGGGACAATCGATATCTACTGTACAGTAGAAAGACTACCCAGGATATTAAAATTGTTTTTATTAATGGTATTGTCTATACAACATATAAACATCATGATTTAATTTTTTTCTTCAAAATCATATTTTATACATATAATAAATAAGACACATATAATAATAATTATATTATATTATACGACTATAATACAGAGAACCTATTTGTGAAAACAAGAACAATAGCCTCAACTGTTTAATTTGTATACCATAATCTAACAATTAATTACAATTATTAAACAACCCATTAATTCATACATAATTATCTAAAAAAAAACCACAAATATATTTTTACTATTGTAGTTTATAATGAAATAAAAAAAATATTTGTGTTTTTAGTATGGTTTAAAATCTTATTTGTACAAAAATAAGTAAAAAAGATGATATTTTCAACAATATGCAAAAATTGCTTCATTTGTCAAAAATAGTATTCAAGAGATAAGTAGTTAGTTTAACGAAGATTTATTTTGAATGTATCAAGCATATGTTATATACTTATTATACTGATGACGTACCTATTTTGAATATCGTTTACAAATCAATTTAAATAATGGAAATTTATATTTAATGAAATTCGTGATTGATTCTTAATGACATTTTTATTGTGACATAATTTCCATATACCAGCTAAATCTATTTACCAAAAAAAGTTCTCTTAAGATTTTATATTGTGAAATAGTCTCTATTTCATATTCATTTGAGTTTTAACCATCTACTAAGCGATCTTGCATTTTTTAAACTCAAAATTGTACTCATTTTAATAGATTATGGGTTAACATAATCTATTATCTAACATCCCTTACTTAAACCTTTCGGCAATAATATTGATTGTTTTGTCCGTTTAACTTATCTTAAATAACATCGAAATAATATATTAATATTTAAAAAATTTTAATTTTTGTAGTTTTGTATGTTGATAGCTTACTCCCAAGCTATAATTTAATAACTGAATATCGTTCTAGCATAATATTTTAAATGTAAATATTACATTTGTTATCTTTTTTTTTTTGACAGTGTGTTCTATAAAGAGAGATTAAATAACTTAGCTGTTAACTGGAATGATATAGTTAAAAATGCTTAACTTAAATTTATTTATGTAAATCACGTTTTTTAATAAAATATGCACTAAATAAATTATTAATTAGAAAATACGTATTCAAACTATCATTTTTTATTTTTACTCTTTAAATCTGTTAGTGTTTAATATTCTAAATTGGAAAAAATAAATAGTAATAATAATATATATAATATATATATTTTTTTATTTATGTTTAAAAATATCATTTGAAAACCTAAACAAAAAAAAAATTTACAGAAAAATAAAATTCCTTCGATTTAGAATTTTTATTCAATGTGAACAATTATACATGAAACGATTAAAATTATTTTATTATACATTTTAATCTAAAACCTAAATTATATTTTTATAACGTATATAAACTTGGCATTGGTTTTGTTAAATTGTTTGTGTTAAAATTCATATTGAAATGTAGCTTAATACTATGAAATAATAAAATTAACTAAAAAGTAAATTCAAATTTGTAAAATATTTAAGTGCATGAACTTACATCTTAGGTTTAGCAGTTTAACGTAGAAAGAATAAAATATCATATTTATTACAAATTTGATGAATCAAAAAAGTTCTGAAACTCTTCATTGAAACTTATTTAAACTGTTCTTCGCTTTAACCTTATGGATGTATTAAATGTAATTAATCTCCACGTCTCTGTTTTATAATTTTATTTTTATTTGATTCTGATGACAAATTTTAATGTATTCATTTTTGTTTGTGTCACTAAATTTTTTCTATATTTAAAGTATCATTGATTTGTAATTGATTAATAATTATTTTTTATTCTGATCTTAATAAACTTAGTCACTTAGACTACAAAAGGGCATATAGGACATTAGATATAATAAGTAACCGTCTAATTTGTGTTGCATTTTTTTTTCATCAATTCTATATTTTCTAAAATATTATATTACACTGAACAAATTATTTTTATATTTGTAATATCGGAATAGTAAAAGTTATACAATTTTTGGGAATTGTTTAGTATTACAAAAATATGAATAATTAAATCAGTTAAAATAAACATTGGTTATTGTATACCAATTGTTCTCAAATAGAATTTTAAAAATAATACCATTTTAAGTTTTTGGAGAAATATTCCAAACGTACATTCAAAAAATTATACAAGTTTATATACGTATTTCAAAAATATTTCTTTATAATTATTTCAGTTTTTTATCAGTCTAAGAAAAATTAGGTACCTGTCCTATAGTTTACAAGAATGCCGAGTTGTTGAACCTTACTACACTTAAGCAACTCGAATGTTCTTTTGTTTTACTCAGTTTGAAAATTGCTGACTGACAATCTATGTACAAAAATCCAAAAGTACTCTCTAGGTGATTTCATCTTATAGACACTGTTAGAGGTATAAGGAGTAGGTACAAAAGCTGTACTACATACTCACTTGCGATAAAAGCAACAACTCTTCAAGCCTATTCAACAAAGTGAACTCGAAATTTGTAAGAAAATAATTTTTAGTAAGTTTTATTATTATGTTTGTCATCCCCATTATTTTTATTTTTCGTTCAGATTAATTTTGATGACCGTGCATTCCCATCACGTTTGTCACAACAGGTCTCATCTACCGAAGTCACGTACCCGAACTTTCAAACGTTCTACCCAGTAAAGCGTTCAAATGAAATTTGACCAAATCCCATAACCTCGCATGTTCGCTTGAGTTTTCTGTTGAACCCCATAGACACCACTACTCACTGGTAATCTGCTTGTTTGTCCAAACACCGGATTGTTTTGTCGGTGGTATTACGTTGTTATCGAAAACTGGGTTAAAATACGCACAGTTTCCATGAACCATTTAGTTTTTAGTTTGCGTGACAAGGCTTCTTGCGTAGAATACTAACCAAAGACCACAAGTAGAATACATTTTATGACGTGACAATTCCAGACCAACCATTTGATTTGATAATATTTTATTAATAACTATTTCAGTATTTTTTTTTATCAATCGTTTATCATATATATATATATTATCATTTTAACAATTTTAAATAATTCATTTTTACCCATAAACATAAATGAGGGATACTACCCCCTGAGGGAAGTGTCTATTGTGTATATTGTTGTATATATTGTCTAAGTGTATATTGATTTTAAGGAAATGTTAAGAAAAATGTCATTACATATTTTGTTCTTTTTTGAAAAATTATAAAAAATTTAATCCAAAATAAATATTTTCCAAAACAAAAATATTGATCTCTAAAGGTTATTAATATTGTTTTTATTTTTAAGTTTTACCGCGTTGCTAAAATGTATTTTATTAATAATTCTTTAATTATGGTCTTCTTTATAAATTCCGTTGTTATCATTTCTAATATTACGTTTTGAAAAATGTATTTGTACATTTCTTCAGCAACAGACGGGATTTTAAAAATTCTAGTTAATTTAATAACATCTTTTTTTCTTACCAACTTAACAGGATTTTGTTTGGGCAGGTCATCAGCTTGGTCAATATTTTTAGGCTTGGGATTTTTATTTATGACGCCCACTCTAGTTACAATTTTGGTAGGTAGGTACCTAATGTTTATGTATCTTACAAGTACAGAAAATAAATAACAATAATTATATCAATTCATACATCGAAGGAACCCCAATAATTCAACTCTGTATTATTAAAATTATGATTGAAATGTTTAAAGGATAGTATAGGTAGTAAGTAGTTACTTACTAATTTATATGTTAGAGTATTACAATTATGTAGCTACTTACAATTATATTAATAATTGTGGCTACCGCTAGGTTTTTGAATCTTTTCTTTATATTCATATTTTATTGAAAGATTAATATTATGAAATATAAAAAGTTTAAAGACTATAGAAACATTCAAAAGAAATCAAACTGTTCATAAGAAAGTCTGAAAGTTAATAAAAACCATGTTAAAAAAAGACAACAATGACGTAGTTGTCGTCGAGAAAACATTCGCAGAAACTATATAGTACATTGTCAATAAAAACAAACCAATTTCCTTTAATAGAAAAGTAATTTTGATGATTAGATATTTTTTTAATTTGTTTGATAATATGTTGTTTTCTTTTAAAGCGACTCAGACGTGGTTCAAAAACCTAGGATTATATTCTTAGTGTAATTTCAAATTTTATTATACAAATTATAGTAACACCTAACTTAATTTAACATTTACATTTTAGCAATTTTTAAATCAACTATTTTATTTTTCTATATACCTACAAGGCTACAACAAAGACAATAGTTGTTCATCTGGAATAATATATAGAAATAGTTCATTTTTGCATAAAACTGGAATAAGTACGTTTTGATTATTTAAATATCTTTTCATGTATGGAAAAGATTCGTTCTGGATTAACCGGTAATTTTTTATTAGAAATAGGAAAAAGAATAGTTTAAACTATTTTGACAAAGCAAATCGATTTATTGATGTTTTCCATATCCAACTTAATTTTGTAGTTTTGGTGATAGTATATTTTGGACTACCACTTCTCAAAATATACAATTAACGAAACTCATTAATAATACCTAACAACTAATAAGTTATAAGTTCAATAACAATAAATAAAAAATAAGTTAGTCAAAATATTTTGCTTAAGTTATCTAAAAATTCTTAGATTAACATTTTATATTATGATTTATATAGCCCTTTTAAATGTCAAGAAAATAATTATAAGTTACTTAGATGAATACTATAATAAATTATAGACGTTGAAAATTCCCTTAGGAAAATCAATTATTATACCTACTTATTAAAATGGCAGTTCGATTAAAAAGTATAAATTAAATTAATATTTTAAAGTAGGTAAATGTAAAATTTAGAAACTAATTTTATTCATATTACTAATCTTGTTGACATCTTATACTCATCTTATTCATTTATGCAGACCCATGGAAAAATCTTAACCAAACAATTGTGTATAAAAGTTGATAAAATATAAATATTAATTTAATGTATACTTAGTAAGTTTGTAAATTCTACATTTATAATGAGGACCAGATTTTATGAAAACATATAATGAATACAAGATAATTATTAATTACTAAGTGTGTACAAGTACTATGTTTATATTAGTTTTTATTTATTTCATAGTTTTAACTGTTACATTATAAGAACATCATTAGTGAGGAGAATTACTTATAAGTAGTTATAACAAACTACGGTATAGAAACAATATTTAATTTATAATTTACTTTATTCTATTATACTAGTTGATTATAGTTTAAATTTCAAATACTTAAAATAATGAATGTAAAATAATCACACTATAATAAACACTAAACAGTAATTACATTTTAGTTTAAATGTCAATCTAATAAAATAATAGAATTTATTAATTTAAAATTTATATTTTTGATTATATTATAACCTATCTAGATTGAGAATTAACAAAGGAAAGAGAGCATAAAATATGCGAATGAAAATATTTAGAGGTAGGTAATGAAAAATGAAAATCAATAGCAAATCTTTTTAACCCTGATCGTGTGAGTTGATACTTGATGTGACTGGTTATAATAATTATAAGATCATCGCCACACATTTAAAGTTTTTAAGCTTTCTATAAATAATATTTATTGCTTAAATTAGTTTATAACACACATAAAAAAAAATAAAACCATAAACCTACTTAAAAGCATATTTCTAGTTCATGGGATATGGTAGTAGTTTTATGAATAGGTAGATATAATTAGTTTTCATTACTTCCCCTCGTGTAATAGCCAAATATTAGACTTAAAATAATAATATATTAGATGGTTCGTAATTTTTAGGTTGGGTTACACTTTGTTTATGATGAATATAAAACAATAATAATGATAATTTATTATGCACGTGTAATTCTAGTACTAAAATGTTTTATGGGTATGTGTGGTTTTCAAAAATAATTAAAGGTTCATTATTTTCAAATAACGGATTCGTAGAATTTTGAATAGTTTCAAACATGATATGTAGTACTTATTATGGTTTTGATCTCCCAATAAAATAAAATGTATTTTTTTTACAAATCATTAAATATATTAGTATATTACTAAATATATCTTTAATACCGTAGTTCGAGATAGTATTATTATACATATTCTGATTATTTTATTACCTACATTCAAAATGTTAGTTAGAAATCTACAGGGTAAATTTTTAACATTTCAACTGTAAACACGCATAATTTTAAAAGTATTCATATTTTTAATACAATATATTTATATTTTATGGTTTTTAGATAATTTTAATTCATTAAAAATAACTTTGTTAGTTTGTTACTACTTACATCATGATTTTTAAGTATTAATTTTTGTTGAATGACAGAACATACATTATCATATTCTGGAGCAGAATATTTTTAAACGATTTAGAAACATGACAAAATCGAATTTCAAATATGTAGTAAATATTAGATTGTAATATTAAATGCTTAATAAGAATTATTGTGACTAACAAGAATTATCAAAGAGCTATATACAAGGTGACCCACTTAAATTTTCTGTTATACTAATTAGTTCATCAAGCTTTATCTGTTTTGAAAATATTATTTTTTCATAATTTAATGTTATCACAGACAACTTCCATTTTAAATTTAATATTTTGAAGCAGAATATTTTTCAAAGTATTTCGATACATAATGACATGTAATTAATTATTTCCCATAAATATTAAAATATATAATGAGCTGAGTATTGACATATTACCTCGCAAAATGTCGGTCCACTACAACTTCACTCATACAAACTTAAAATACGTGTAAACTATAGCTTCTGCTTCTGGTTATGAAATTTAAAATGGATGTTATCATCCATAAAAGTAAAACACTTAAAAATAACAATGATAAAACATAGTAAAACGCATATTATTAAATTATATTAAAAAAAAAAAATCAAAAAAAATTAAACTTTTTTAAATAACACTTAAATGGATTACCTTGTATTATAATCTGTTTAGACTAAATAGTTCACTCTTTTAAATTAGTAAAACTGTATAAGAACAACATAGACATGAAACGTAACATCAAAATCACCTTTTAAAGTCCCTTCCCAGGTATTATGTGTTCAATTAATTGCTTCATGATTCTTTTTGTTAGTGTTTAAATTGTTCAAAAAAGGATTACTAAAAAAAAAAATAAAAGATAGAGTACTATAAAACCAATATATTTAAGTATTTCAAAACGCAGGTGTAATTCTACGAATAATGAATTATTTGATTGTACCTAAATACAATTACTTATGGTAAATGTGGTAGAGTAACTAAAATATTTTATATTTACATTACCTGTGGCGTTTCTTTCAAAACGCTATTCATGGTGATAACAATGGCACAACATAAATTATTTGCCAAATATTACTTTTGTTATTAATGTTTATTTAAGGAAAATATAACATGGTTCTTAAAATAAATAAATACCTGCAATATTTAATTATATAATAGGGAAATACGTTACAATGTTTATCGAATGTGCTGTTCAGTCACATGGTGCACTGACGTTCTAATGGGGACTAGTATAATATGGAATATTAGGTAGGTACCTATACAAAATTTAATAGCATATAATTAGTTCTCTGCTGATACTATTTTAAAACTACAGTTAATTATACTGGATTTTCACTTAACTTCTCATTTTAACGTATGCCGTAAATTATATTGTTCTACAATTGTCTACATTTTTAAAAATATAACTGCATAAATGTATTTTAGATTAATAAAATTAAAAGGAACTATCGCTTTAATAGGTAATACATTTACCCAGTGATGTAGTCATAATGTATAATACATACCTATTTACCTTTTGTATTTTATCGTTTTATTTATAAAATGTTATTTAGTATGCTAAGTTTTTTTTGTAATATCATTATTATCTATATATTCCATCTATATTAGACGAAATAAAAAAATACAACAGTTTGCATAAACTATGGATCGTTGTCCGTTGACATGTCAACTCGTTACATGGTAGGTATAGACAATATTTTCAGTTTTAAAACAATTTTAGTTAATGAAAATTTCATATCATGTGAGAATTACAAGTTATTACTGTGTACCAGTATTATATGACTGTTGATTAAAAAGAGCATAAAGCACCCACAGATTTATAAAACGTATTGATTCCAGTGGCACAAATGTAGGTCGGATTGAACTGTTAATATGATATTAAATATTTTTGACTGTGCCGTATTATTTATAGAGGTACAAATCACTTATTATTTCAAGAATTAACATAATATATTATATTATAATAATGCCACAGACAAATATTAATTTAAACAAGTATTTATTTAAATTTGAATTATAAGTTGACATATTTGATTATTTAGATTAATTCAGTTTTAGATTAACGATGGTTAAAAATCAAAGTAAATAAACACTATAATTAGGTATGCATATTATATAAATTTTAAAAAATATTTTGTTTTCTTACTCTTCCCCTGCTTCTAAGAAAGATAATAATTAATAGTCCTTTATGTTACATAAAATTTGGTTAAGTTCCTAAATTGAAAATGTATATTTTTTATTAAATAAATCTTTGTGTTTTTACTGTTTGTTTCTGTTAACATTTTATATATGATAAAATAATATGCACTGTATATTTTATCCCTTGTCGGTGGTAAACTGTAAATAAACAAAATACATTTTTGTTCTTTAGTTATCAATCATCATAGTTATAAATTATTCAATTTAATATTATTTTCAATAAACAATGGTTTATAATAAAAACAATAATACTAATAATAATATATATTAAGCATTATTTCGACAGTTTCACGACAGTAAATTGTTATAAAAACAATCTTTTTATACAATAAATTAACTTTTATCCATGACAAATTGAAATTGAATTATTATTATAATTTATTAGCATTTTAAGCTATTGCGTCTACTAATAGAAATTTTCTGAAAATATTGATTTTGATATTGTGAAATGAAAGCATACCATTTGACATGTGCCATCAATTTTAATATTTAATAACTTAAAAGCGGGTTGATAAAAATTATAACTATATTTAATATGATGATTAGGTATATACAAATTAATATAATATACATTGTCCTTTTATTTTTTTTCATGAAAATTAAATATTGAAAGTATAATGAATTATAAATTGGGAATTTATATATTGGTAAAATATACAATTACATTAGGCACTTAACAAATTAAAAAATATCATGAATTCATCTACCTACAATACAGTTTGTATTTTAAGTGTGCATTACGACACTTGAGCATTGAAGTTAATGATTAATAAACATTTAAATTTTTTACTGTGTGCAGCTCAAGAAGAGAGAATTCTGCTCAAATACAAAAAATCTGAATCCAAGAAAAATTTGGGTTATCATAGTTGGGTTATTACTAATTAGTAATTATTATTCAATTGTAATTGTCTACGAGAATGTTTTCTGAAAACGTATTATGTAATGTGTACTTTGTATAATCTGAACAATTAGTTCAATGTATCTCTATAAATCTGTCTCTGTCTCGAGATTAATTGGTACTAACAAAGATTTTAGAAGTTCCCACGAGATTATTTGTTATATGTTACAGTTCTCACAGAGAGCTGTCGTATTTTATTGGTTTCTCTGGTAAATTTACCTGA
Organism: Myzus persicae; assembly: GCF_001856785.1. Classification (NCBI taxonomy): domain Eukaryota; kingdom Metazoa; phylum Arthropoda; class Insecta; order Hemiptera; family Aphididae; genus Myzus; species Myzus persicae. The sequence continues at coordinate 87,097 of NW_019103881.1, forward strand.
AAAGGATTTCGAACTACTGAACCACGAGTTCACCGGACCAGAGGACAATAAAAATCACTTGTGAGCCTCTTGAAGAAATAGTTCCCTACCTACCATTCGTGTCTTGTTATCTTTATTGAAAAAAAATACAGTTTACGGGGGGAATCCTATTCTTTTGAATATAATGTTATATTGTATTTTGAAGTAATGTTACATACTTAACACAATGAATATAACTAATAAACAAATGTATTAAAGTATCATTCAATGTTAAGTCTCTTATTTATATTTATGATAGAATTAATTATCAGATAAATACTATAAGTAATTCTTAAGTATCTTAACACAAGGTACAATAATAATAGCATTATAAACTCAAATAACCAACATAAAAAAGATGAAATATAAAAAATATATTTAAGAATAAACTAAATAGATCACATCTGTTATTAGTTTCAACATTGATTGCATTGACTAACATGAAAGATATTGTTACTTATTAGTTAGGTACTCTTAAAAAAGAACTTTTTAAATTGCGATATCCATATTGTGAACTGTCGAATTGTTTAGTTTTTGACTGCTCAATTATAATAATGGATTTAAAAATTTTATGATTTCAGTGATAATGACGGTAATTTTGTCCATTTTCACGGTGGTGCCTTTAATTATGTTCGTTGTCGGTAAGTTTTGTTATAATATAGAGTATATATTTAATCAAAGCAAATATTATTTAATCACATTATGCGAATGCATGCGTATATGTATTAGCTATAAAAACTAATTTTAAAGTATAATTTTCTATGTGTACCTATACATAATACAACTAATTAAAGTAACTTTAGTGTATAATTTAATATTTTCATGTTAATCAAATATTGCGGTTTAACGAAAAACCTCAAACGTCATTACAGTTCTTCAATAAATTTGAATTTAGTTAATGTAATATGCAACCATTGCAGTATATCGATGGCTTATGAATTAAATAAATATTGTAAATGTGATCTGTAATGAATTATTGGTTCATTTTTTTCATTATATTTTTAAAACAGCAATTGGCATTTAATAATAATTTATGGTGCTTAATATATTTATATACATAGTACGGGTAAATGTAGTTTTCAGATAGGTATAGGAAATCAAATTTAAATGTACAACATATTTTGGGATGTTTATAAATGCATAATGATCATATTAGGTAATCATACCCATCTCTTTTAGTCCAGCTTCTTTATTTATATAATACAGTTGCTTTAGAAATGGTACTTATATAAATATGATATTAAACATGTTTATACTCACTTATTTATTTTTACAAAAATAACTTAATATTATAATAAGTATATAAAGAAGTTGAACAGTTGTACAATTTAGTCAACTTCGAAATTGTATACTTAAATATTTTACGAATGGTATTAATATAGATATACAAAAAATACATATGTTGTCTTTTTTTTAATACGAACATTACAATTTAACTACATAACACTTATATTATATGATACAAAATAAAACTTAAATATTATGTGTTTATATTTTTAATACATTTTTCAGTTAGTTATTTCTGTTCATAATATGTATTTATGGTTTTATAATTTATACAACGATTATCTATCTAATGTCTAAATAAATAATTTATGGCGTGAAAACTCAAAAAGTCAAAACATTCTTGTTTTGGTAAAACTATTGGTCAATATTCTTTTTTAATATGGGAATACAATAAAAAATATATTTCGTTTAAAAATTAAAAACTGATATGATCAAACAAACAAAAATAGCGTAAGATCAACACTCACATTTAAAAAAATATTTTTTGTTATAGTTGTCACATATCAGAAACAAAATAATAAAACAAACGAAAATGACTAAAGTAGTCAACTTTTGACTTTTTATAGATATTTATTGATCTTTCTGTAAACAATCAATTCATTGTAACTAATTAACAGTTGTGACGTGCCCATTTTTATATTTATTATTTATATTTCTCCTTACTACAGACTGCATTTTGATTGAAGCACTTTTCCTTTTTACAATACATAGGGCACATATCACCCGATTTAGAGCCTCAGAGGTTACATATTGATGAATAACTATTTGAATATTGTCTTCAAGCATGTATTTTAAAACAAAAATTAGGAACCGTCAACATTTTCATAATTGTTTTCACATTTGTTGTAGATAATTTGTCCAATCCTAATAATAATAACCTAACACTAAGTGGATTATGCTACAGCAAATCCCTTGTTTTTGGTTTTTGTATTTAATTATACAAATTATCGGTTTTCAGAAATTGTATTCTAACATCTGAGTTAATACTGAGAAAAACTATGCAATATTGATGAGATGTTTCTGATTCTTACATAAATTATAATTTCTTGAAAACTTATTTGAAACCGTTATTTTTCAGTCATCTATTATACTCAATTTTACCTTTAATAACCAGTTAAGAAGAGATAACAAATATAAGATACGCAGTCTAACAATGTTATTGTACAATATCAGTACGTAGGTGGAAATAAAATAAGATGAAGTTAGCTTTTACTGTATTAATTCTTAGAAGATTTGATGCAACTCAGCTTATGGCCAGATAATGATTTATTTTATAACAAAAATCAAAATTCTTTAAATTGTTAAAAGTGAAAGTTTAAATAACAATACAGAATATTTTTGTACACTCATTATTTATTTCATATAATTTTACCCATAATTTGAGGAAACTTTTTTCAATATCACCTTAGAAATACATTTAATCTAAATAACCTATAAACTAACCTGTTCAAAAAATACTTGGTAAAAATAATTGGTACCTGATAAATGTTTGTATTAAGAATTGATGCAGACTTTTTCAACATATTTTACATCCATTTAAGTAGTTTAGGTAAACACATTTTTTTTCAAACCATGTAACTGCATACTAATTTAGTCTCACTATTATTATCTAGTAATCATTTTCCAAAATACTGATCAGAAGAAGAGCCATTGCCGAGATTAAATTAAGTGTAGGAGAATGTTTATTATAATATATTATAATATACATTTATACCTATCATCATTTATGAACAATGTACAAATGATGTGGCATTAATTAGTCGAATTCGTTCTTTTTATGAAGTGTGTGTTTTTCCGAGATATTTATACATCGACCAACTGTTACATATAGCCACATATGTAGTAGGTAACTACTTGGACAATAAATATAGTTAATAAAAGTTGGACAGATCAGTGAAAACTGGCAGAGAAATCGTCTTGCGATAGATACTATACTTTTCTTCTGTTATATAGTCGCATCGTTTTTCGGTGAAATAAATATTTCTAATTAACAGTCTTAGGGCTGTGAAACACATAAGAACTGACAACAACAAAATGCAATATTACACGATTGTCTCGCTGCCAGAAATAAGTGTCTAATAATATCCTCCTCTTTACTAGTAACTAGGACCTCTGTATAGGAATTGATTAGCTCAACCTAATCCCCAACCCAAACGTAACCAACCGAACCGAATTGAGTTTGGGCCACACAGGCGTGGGCGCCATAGGTCGGGTCAAGGAATATCGATTGTCCCGGGACATAATAATCACCCTGACATGACACGATATATACAACTGGCGTTTGCACATGCACATCACACTTGTGGGAAGTATATTTATATTATGCACAGTGACAGTGCCAGTGGCAGCCAGCCACTATATCCCTATAGTGACAAAATAATAAAATGTGATTTTATAATAATAATTATATTATAACGCGGCGGATGACGATGGCGTTCGTCGTCGGTTTTGGCTTGTTGCAGGCGTCGAGTTCGTCCGGGACTGTCCGCGGGAACCGCACATACCGGTGTACATGATCGTGGGAGGCATATTTGGCATGATCAAGATGGTGTGGCTGCTGTGCCGGCAGGTCAAGTCGCTGCGGTACAACAAGCGCCGGCGGCCGGACATGGGCACGCGGGAAGACATGGTGTCGTCCATGGGGTCGCGCATAGCGTCCGTCGGGCTGGCCGCGTTCCTGGCCGGTTGGTTCGCGCTGGGCAACTATTGGATACTGTCCGTGTACTGGCCCGACTCGGAGCCGTCGTCGCTGTACGAGCCCAACGTGTGGTGCAACCGGACGCTGTACGTCACCAGCCTCGTACATCTCGCACTCGTGTACGCGGCCGGCGCCGTAGTGCTCGCCGCCGTCGTGGCCGTGTTGGTGTTCCAGCAGTGCGCGCTCCGGTTCAAATAGCATACGGCCACCACGGCGCTGTGCGGTTGCGCCCACGGCCACCACGGCAGCCGCCGCATGACCATCACCAGCATACTGCCGTACAGCGCCATCCACATCAGCGTCACCCAACCCGTGGACGACGGTGGATGTGACGTGGCCCTGTAGTCCTGTTGACCGCCACGATTCGCCGCCATCAGCCCCGACCACCAAAGCTCATCCCCAACGCCGAGACCACTGCGATGCCTCGGACGACGGAGACTTTCTGCAGTCGTACTTTTGCGCATCTAGCTAATCGTGCCACAGTGTAAGTAGGAACTCATAAATATTCGAGTACTTTCGATACAACACGTGCAATAATATTCGAATGCATTTACCGTTTTAAAATACAATAATTTTGACTTATTTCTCATCAACTTTTTTCAACAATAAATTCTAATATTATACTGACGAATGACCCTCATTATCGTATTGGTAATTAATTCTTATTTACGGTTATATGTATATAGATTATAGATGTATTATTATATTTACCAATAGTATAATATTTTATTTTGGTCCTTAAATAATGTGTAAAAACGTAGAACTCTCGGGTACGGCTGAGGTGTGGTGTAAGGGTCTAACCGTCACGATCATAATAATATATCAGCACTTGCAGCTTTCGGATAATATCATAAGGAACACCTCTTAATCGAATAGATTAATGCTGAGAAACCTACTGAGATCATAATAATATATAATGTCGCTGGTGATTGGTAAGTACCTCTGATCTCTCGTATCTTTGCCCTTTGTATTCAACATATTATTAAGATCGTCGCATTACGCATCGGTACGCAAAGTCATTTCGTGTGCATCCATATTATTAGTTACCTACCTACCTAAGTACGACATCTGTGTCATGTGCACTAGTTGCCACGTCGTCGAGTTGTTTCGCTCATTGTCAAATATGGCCGATATGTTATGGCACAGATCCGATACCACGTAGACGCGTAGGTATAACGATTTATTGCGTATAATTTATAATTTATGTGAGCATTATAGAATATTTATGGCCTGTTTCTTGCCGTGTTCGTTCCCGTAAATAACTTCTATTTTTCTAATTATTTGTATTTTTTAATTATGATTTTGAACAGTTATTATTGCATTATACCGAGTTACGGTTATTATAATTTCTCTCATGTTTGCCCGGTCTATTTAAACTTTAGAAACCGTGTTTCGTAAAAGTCGATTGTAAATATTTTAAAAGTAGAATTTTACTAATTTTCATTATTTAAATAGTTAAGAAAGTTTTAAAGTTCATGCGGTGGGTAGAGGAGCATAATATATTGTCGGGTGGCGGATAATATATGTAAGATACAGATAAAAACCGTGAAATACCCTGTGCAACTTTAAGTGTAATTTAACGAATATAAGTCACGATAAACCTGCTACATTCCTTGCTTCCCTTATAGAACGATTTTTTTTTAATCCACAACCGTAGGTATAATGTGACACACACACATTATATTATATTATAATAATGCACTTACCCCCGATTCCCAGCCTGTTTCACTGCACACGGGTCAACGCTCACCGAGAATACTAACTTCTTATTATTCCTGCGTCATACATTCGTACGCTAGTTTACCTATCATTGTGTTTGAATGCATCACGTGCTATGTACGTATGATATTTTGTTAGCTGTTCTCGTTCGTTTCCCTCCATTACTGTTATTGTTATTTTTATAGTATAAATTCATGTTTTAATTATTTGAAGTCGTTTCGTCTTTTTTGAAATCCTTGTTCTCTGTTTTACTTAAAAGTTTGTTGTCCAACACGTGTTAAACGAGTTGAAACACTATAAAAATGGTTAAATGCGTTTCGTAGTTCAACCGACAATTTGATTTATCTTTGCATCTGAACTATTTAATACATTTCGATTGATAATAATATTATTATTATATTTAATTTTATATTGTAAAATAATGCATTTTAACTTGTGACACAGTGTAATATGTATTCATCATTTTTTAATTAATAATTATTTTAAAAAATAATAAAAATATGCATATGACATATTTTACGAGAACGTCGTTATATCCACTATAAATATCATATATAATATATGTACTTAAACTAAAAAAAACTGTATCTATGATTCGCTCTATTATTGTTATAATTGTAAAAAATTATTGTGCCTCCTGGCATATTATCATGTTAAATGTATTAATCGTATAATATACTATTGTTACAGTTGAGACTTGAATAGTTAAGTACATAGGTAATATGCATTATTGAAAACATTCTTAAATGTATAAAATATTTTACAGTTAATACTCAGTTTAATTCAAAATTCAAATGCGTTGTAATATATATTTAATATAAGTAGGTATTATGCTTATTTTAGATTCATTAAGAAGGGGCAAATAATACTAAACTCACCTAACGAACAAATTAATCGTAGTCATAAAGATTCTAAAGCAAACGATTAAATCCTTTAATGTTTATTACATTGTAATATTGTATAGTGAAGTTAGTTATATTAGTTTACCCACTATTGTTACGTCTGAACTAAGCTACTCGTATCTGAAGGAATAATTGTTTATATAGCGCATACAATTAAACATATATTAATACAAACTGTCATTTGATTTAAATATGTCTGCTGCTTTTGTATATTTTGGTTATGATATTATAAAATGGTTCAAGTAAACAGTCACTAGGTACTGGTATTGTACTTAACACTTAAATTTATTAAAAGTTTTTAGAAGCAATTATAGCTATGCCATGCGTGATTTGGATTATGGTAAGAGGATGGCCTATTAAATTTATTCCGTGAACCTAAATTTAATCACACATAATGTATCACAATAATAATTGTTCTATGATGCGTGTTATTTTATTAAACTTGGTTTTGAATGTTTTTTTACGACGTTTCGAAGTGTTATTATCTCGTGTATTAAACTCATACGTATAAGACCATGTTCATACACTACGCAATCGGCGCGTTCATTGATTATTAATTGTTTTATTATTTTCGTGAATACAACAGAAATAATTCAGTTAGAATACTCTCAAAAGTTAAATTAATATTCTACTCGTTTAACGAGTATTCGCATGAATGCAAAACAGATATATCATTCTGATTTATGACCATTGGTATCAATGACTAAAAGATTTTAAGTGTTTGGACGTGAGTACGTGACATGAGTTAAGTTGAGGACGACAATGGCGGAGGGTTGCAAGTTAGCACTTAAATGTAAGTCCCGCAGGTAACCGTCAAAATTGTTCGTACCGTCTAAATATATTTTTTAGTGCGCAGGTTTAGAGTGACCTAAATTTCTAACAATCAATGGACTTTTTTATGGCAAAATAGCCGTTCAGATAATAAATAATAATGTATTTAGCGTTTAATTGTCATTATTACTATAATATACAATACCAAGATAAGCGTGAATGTTATTTATCATGTATAATATTTTTAAATTGTATGTGCAGAACAAATTATGAATCGGGGCCATCGTGATCGAAAATTCGTGTCTGTTAACCCGTCAAATTTGATATAAAAAAAAAAAATAAGGTTAAACTAGAATAAAAAAAATAAAATAAAATGTAGCTTTTAAAGTCAAATAAAAATTAATTTGTGACAAATAAAATAAATTTTTTTACTATTTTTAATGACTGTAATGAATTTATCTAATGATCTATCATTTTTAAATACTACTATCAAACTTAAATTTGGTTTTTGGTTAAAAATTATTAATGGTGTTTAATGTTTATAATATTATTCTATAATCTTCTATAATTAACTGTTAAAATTATACACAAATCATTTAAAAATAATTGTTATATCTACTATACTGTATACATATATGCAACAAAATCTAAATAAACCATTCAAATTGTTTGTACGAAATTGAATTTATTAAGTCCAATGTCAAGATATTATATTATATTTGTCACAAATAGTTAAGTTTTGCTCCTAAAAATCAAAATAGGTTTCTTTATAAAATTGTTGTCAGCAAAAGCGTATTGTCTTGGTCTAAAATTGTTCTAGTATCTACAACAAAAATAAATTTGGGACCATGACGGTCATGCATGTTTAATAATATATATACAAATAAAACATTATAATTCAGGATGAAAGGTTTGAAATTGACATTGTTTCACATAGATGTATCTATAACCTATAATTGAAAAGATTGACATTTTAAAACCAAGTAATCCAATTTCCAAATATCTTGTCCGTCCTTTAATGCTTAAACGTTAGTGTTTTTTTTTAATTGTTTTTCAATACCAGAATCATCCTTACCTATGACGTGACAATGATTTTATTTATTCACTACCTATATACTGGTGTTTAAGTTTGCAATTAACTCGGTCGCCCTCTCAGTGTCGATGTACACTAACAATGAATTATTATCGTCCAAATGTAAACGGAAAATCCCTGTATTTTGTTGTCCCTTAGGGTTTTCGGTGTTTTTAACAATTCGTTTCAATTTTCTCTCGAGAGCCTTTCTGCCCATGTTTACACCGTACACAATTGTATCTAAACTTAAAGACAATATGTGAAATTAAAAACGAATCATTCAGTAGTGTCAACACAAGAGTGGAAACATGTTCCACCAATGTAAACCCAAAAATGTAGTATTTATCAATTATAATTAAAAGAACTAAATTATTTATTTTATAGAAGTTTTATACTATGAAATAAAAATTAAAAACTAATTACAATTCTATAATATATCTATGTATTTATATTTTTATCCATCTGATCTTCCTGTAATATGAATAGTTTTTTAACCATATTTTATTTCTTTAATACAATTAAATATGATATGATTTATTTCAAATATTGTCCTGTACAACCATATGCATTTAATTGTTTGTAGGTTTGTGGATTTATATTGAATTATTATCTAAACGTACCAAACATGAGGTTTATGCTTAAACTCATTTGTTTCATACAGATAACCCAATTAACAATTATTATGAATGCTGGGACCAAAATAGTAGAATTTATATAATTCAATCGAGTCTTTATAGAATATAAATTATAATGTACTTATTAAATAATATTTCCTAAACCAATACTTACCATATCATACTAAAAATATCAAAGATGTGATCGTATTATAGATTATAAAAATAATCTATTATTTTCCTTTTAAGTTCTATATTTTCGGCATAAACCTAGGTGTGTATGAAAATAAATATTTTCATTGTAATAATGTTTACTTTGACTTATTATACTTCGATATAACATAAGTGTAGGTAGCCTATAATTATATTATGACTATCTTTGTTTCAGTTTTAACCAAAGTACCTTCTTGTTTCCTTGAAATACTTTTGTCTAAGTTACCTAATATTTTTAATATATTTTCTACAAATTTAATATAATTAAAATACAGAGTGTTGATTCCTAAGATATACCTATAAAAAAACTAATATTTAAAATTATTTTTAAAATATAATAATTTGCGTTCAAAGTAAATATTTTATACCCCTTAATTAGAGATTCCAACAAATGATTTCCTGTACAACGGTTTTTATGGAAATTAAATTTGTAGATATTGCATAATGAATAAAAAAGGTTAAAACATAAGCACTCTTATAACACTAAAGATCTTCGTACGAACCTTTATAAAAAATAAAATCGTTAATATATTTTAAGCTGTACCTATATTGATTTTTTTGTTGCTGTGCAGCCGTAACCTAATTTTTGTTTAATATACAATTTTACAATCATTATTTACTATACAGATATTTTAATATCATCGTAAATATTTATTGATATGGGTAGTTAAAAATAAAATTATAGTTATAAAAACTATCGACCATTGTTGGCATAATTTTAGCCTAAAAAAAATGTTATGTTATAATTTATTTCTATAAAAAGCCGTCTATACGTTATTCAGTAGGTACTTAATTTCATATGTATTTTAATATCAAATATTTTATCATGTATTTTAGTTGTCATGAACCAAATTCATAATTATTAGAGAAAAACTACTTTGAATAATATATTATGTATATTGTATATACTTTGTGTTCAAAACATATTATATAATGTGCTATTAAAATATTATATAATAACGATTAGATACAAATAGGAACAAATATTGTTAAGGAATTTTGATCGATTTCCATTTTTTCTCAAGATTAATGAGTTGAAAACTATGAAGAAGTTAATTATTTGAGAAAATGTATACTCAAATTTCAAGTAACAGCTGTAATATAACTAATTATAGGTTTATCAGATTATAATAATGCTCTGTTTAATGATAATTCAGACTTTGGAAAACGTCACTATAAAAATAAGAAAATACTCCTCCATAGCCGTATCCAGACCCTCGTGGCTAGGTAAAAGGATAATTCATTTTTGAGATAAATCATTTCTGGAATCTAGTCCACGAGTGTTATTAAAATACAACATATCTCATGTCCCAAATCTCGCTGGGGAGGCAGCTGTCCACTCTGTTTTCCAACGCCTATCATCAGTATATACAACTTAAAAAAAGAGTAAATCGAATTGTTAACTATTAGTAATATCACATTAATTAACTATACCTATCATAAATAATATAATTATTGTACCATCAATGTATTATTATGTAAAGTCGTTTTAATGTTTCAAATGATAATATTATTATCACAAAAGCGACAGTGAGAAGACAATTTGGAAAGTTGAACTAATAAAAGATATATTTAACTGTAGCTCTTACATAAAATAATCTTACATAAATCCGTTTTCTAATAAGCTCCCAAAGTCTGTTCCTGCAGATTTTAAAATAAATATTCTTCTTGATTTAAACAGCCAATTAAAAAATATCATATTTACTAAACGTGTATACAATTTTTAAATGTTTTAATATATTATACTTACAAACTGTAAAAATGAATACATAATTGTATTAATTTGTTTTTAATAACTGTTAAGTTTAAAATAATAACTAGGTACTATTTTTAGTTTATGTGTTTGATTTGGGTGTAGTGAATTCAAATCCCTAATTAACCTGACTTTTACTATCTTAAAAAAAACAAAAGACCTTATTCATTTTTCTGTTAAAAAAATGAGACTTTATTCCAAAGTTGACCTTAAAAAAACATACTGAATGAGGTTATTTAAATCCATACGAACGTTTTTCAGGTTAGGTTAGTTGGAAATAAATTGTTTATGAAAATCTATTGTTATTGTAAATAACAATGTTTGTGGATTCAACAGATGGATTTCTCCTTAAAATTTTAATGACCCGTTAAAAGTCACCTTTAGTAAAAGATATAATTCAACATTTTGCATACGTTCAATTAATATGTACCTAGTTTAATTGGTTTTAAATACTACAACAACACAAGAATTAGGAAAATAAAATTCTACATGGTTATACAACGTTACCAAAATGATTAATTAACAATTAAATACTCAACAAACAAATACTTTGAACTAACCCACAAATCCCACATAAACATAACATACAATTGAAATTAAAAAAATATCTTAAATTGTACTAAATAATAATTTTCAATTATATTATATAATAATACAAATTATCAATGAATGTATGTAAAAAATATATAATTTTTTTCATGCATTTAAAAAAATCAAACTATTTTAGATACAGTCTCGATATGGTCAATTTATACTAAAGTATTTTATCATAATGTTACAAGAAGATTTGTAAAATAATTTAAAGAATATAAATGGGTCTTTATTGGATTTGTTAAGATGAATAAATAATTATTAATTATTGTAGAAAAACATTAGGTATACTTTAACCATGTATGTATTATTTAAACATAATTAATTAATAATTATGTTTAGTTACAATTGTATGTATCATATAATACTATTCCAAGATTTAAGTTTTTTCTAGTTGTAAAATATTAATTTAATAAGTTTCAGTTTATTTATTTTTAATAAGATTTCACTGTTATTATTATAATTATTTTTTTTCGTCGAAACTTGTTTTGTTATTTTCTACAGACAAAATTCCTCATTTAAATAATTGTAATAAAACACCAAACACAATTTAAGGAATCAAACTTTATATAATTATATAAAAACTGTTCATAGGTATAGTATTATTAATAATGACGTGGCCACGAAGGCTACATTAATGTTATAAAATCTATATTTTAATTAATGATTTATGTCTCTTACAAATTATCCAAAATATTTTATCAAAAATAAGTTATTGTATACCACTAAATTATTACTATACTTAGTTTAAAATATATTATTAAATTATGTTTAAATAGTTGTGTATTTTATGTGCAAAAAATATAATACTGAATTGTTTTATTCTTATCTTGTTTTTATTTAGAAATACGATTGTTTATGGACAACACTTCCAATGTAAGACTTCGTCTTGTTTTTAAATTTTTTATACTCGAATTTCTCACGAATATAATGTGTATCATCTTTATAATCTAGTGTGGAGTTTGATACTTTAGAACTAATAATCTGAACTGTCAATATAGTTGTTCTGTATATCTGGTCCAAAATAATTGTATTCAACATATAATTGTGTACATTTATTAGTCCAATTTCATGGAAGAATATTGTGGTAAGTATAAATATTTAATACATTTTTGGAAAATTATGTATAAAAAGAAACGCATAATATGACTGTACGAAAAACTTCATACGATCATCATAATATATAGAATTACGGACAGTAAATTGTCATTATTATCAGAACTTAAAAAATATGATTTACCTATTTAAAAGTAAAACTTTGATCGATCGATTTTTAAGACGTACCTATCTGACGTTAAGAATACCGTCCGATTCAATAATATATAGATATTGGTAAAAGCTCCCCGAGCAATAGTATGAAGTAGTATAGTTGGTACCATTTCTTAAAATGACCCCACTAAATGCAAAGTTCAGACATTTCGATGAGCAGTTAACCTGAACTCAACCATGACCCTCAAATCCTCTTTATGAATCTTAGAACTTTGAAAACTTTGCAGAATATATTCTTTTATTGGAAATATTAAAGAAAGAAAAACATAGATCATTTATCACGATTTATTGCAACAAGAAGCAAGCTTGGCACCATATAACATTTTTCAATTCCCTTATAAGTAACAGTTTTTAATTATATAAATAAAAAAATTACATTTATTTTTATCTTATTGAAAGCAGATTTTGCATTATATTATAATATTATATCCCTACTATACAATATAATTTCATCCAAAAAGATAACATAAAAATAAAATTCTAAAAAATTTCTATTAAATTAAATATAAATAAAGCCATATAGACATCCATTCATTAGGTTTAGGGAATAAGTCTATTTATCAAAAATGCCTAGTTATGGCATGAATAATACAAACAACCAAAATTTAACTTAATTGTCCAAATCTATACAAGATACAAAATCCCGGAGTTGAAATGGTTAAAAATGTTTAAATGCTTCCAAAGAAAAAAAACATAATTGTAGATTCGTCGTTTCTCACTTTACTTGAATATTTTTATAAAACATTCATGAATATTATTGATTTTAATGTACTTAACGATTTTAACAAATTAAATAAAATTGATAGCATTAAAATGTACACCTGTTCAAATAAATGCAGTTTTCATTTTAGATTCTGAGTGAAGCGAATAAATGTATTGTACATACTTACAATGATGTGTGTTTTTTTTTCATCAACATTTGGGGTAGTAAAAATGCTCCGATTTTCTTTATCAGCAAATAATTGTCATATAATAAATTAATAATATATTTTAAAACAATTTCAACTATAAATATTCCTAAAAAAAATATTTAATATTATGCTGATTTATTCACATAATCGTCTTGGTTTAATTTATTTATAAATACTAAAAATACATGATAAATTATCTTAAAAATTACTCAAACCGACATTATTCAACATCAGTTAATGTTAATAAATGCGCCACTAGAAACTATAACAGCTATCCTGGCGACATTATTAAAGGTTAGACGTCAAACTCAACGACCACAACAACCCACTTTTATCCTACACGCTTTCAATCACCCTTGCTAAAAACTTCTCCCTCGTATACTCAAACCAAATTGGAGTAGGGATGTTTTATTATGAACTCTGGAAACAGCTACGACACGTGTTATATAGGTACTGATGGGTAAATTACTCGAGCGGTCTATATTTATTAAAACTTAAAATATAATTACGATATAAATCGTACGATATAATATTGAATTTAAAAACAAATTAGAGGTATTAATTATTAATGTGTGGCTCGAAAGTACTTGTAATGTGATTACATTTTTCTAATTTTTTTAATTGTATTTTTGTACATACGTACTTGTACCTTATTACAATATTGTTGATTATGTGAACTAATTAGGTACTTAATATAAAAATCATATTGTATTAGTTTATTAAATTAATATATGATGTATAATGTATACTTTATACTATACAAACAATATATAATTGTTATCTTTAAAGCATTATGTAGATATAGTTTTTAAAATTGGTATACTGGTATACTTATACCCGCCACCCTTAAACCCTTAAATTATGTATAATTAATTTCGGTACGGATAATATATGTTCAATATTTCGGTATTTTCGATATTATATAAACATGAGCTGATATATTTTCGGTATACCTCTTTTTTTTTAAATACCATGTACCGGTATATAAAACTCAAGTCGATATACCTGTATTATCGTCAGCCCTAGTAAAATCTCCTTATACCGAAATCGTTATACCAATCCTTATACCAACTGAGTTTTCTGCTGAAAAGGATTTTCCGTTATAGGGAGACTAAAATATTATACAGGATATAGGATAATATATAGGACTGTTATTATTTACCTTTGTAAGGAAATTTCTGTCTTAAAAGGAGTCCGTTATTATAAGAATAATTTACTGTATTTTTAAGTCACAAAACAAGAAGAGTTGTGAGACTTACTCACACAATTCTAAATCTGTAAAACAAAATCAACCTTAAGCAAGAAAATCATGTGACGAAATTAAGGTTTGTATCGTTTTAAATGGGATTTAATATGTAAACCTTGCCACTTTAGGTATTGATATTTTATTATATAATATATTGTTAATGTACGTTATTGTTATAATATAGGTATTATAATTTATAATATATTATGTACATTGCATGTATCTAAATATTATAAATGTTTTGAATTTTGAACAAATAACTGAAGTGCTTACGAAAAAATTAACCGATTTTTCATAAATACTCTGCTTCCATAGAGATATTGCTTCTTATTCAGTTTTTTAACTTAAAATGTATCAATTTACTTTTTCACTAGTTTGGATTGTACGTAAGTATGTATATAAATTATGATATTGGTATAAAATAAAAAAGATTTCGACGTCGGGAAATGGCAGTGGTAAAATTGTTGTAAAATGCAAAGCGGTTGTTTTGAAAATTTAATTCGTTTCCGCGACGTTTGGCTTTGAGCCAATATGTCACGCTGCAGAATCTTCGCTCTCTTTATATTTTGTTTTTTTAAGTGGCTCGTTTTCTTTTGTTTTTGTGTATTTTTTTTGCTCAAGTCTCTCTCTGAGCAATATAAAGAGAATGTGCCACGTAGTTCTTGAAGATTTTTATCACAGGGATTTCGCAATGGCCATAGGCAATAGGCATGTTTCATTGTCGTCTCCGGGGCATCGTTTCAATCTGCTGCGATTATTTATACTGCCATACGACTTGACGTTTACAGTTTAGACGTTTATGGTGCATAGTACAAAGGAAAATGAGGACACATTGAATAGTTTGTAATAATAAAAAAAAAATTGGATACCTTCAGGTTTTACGAATGAACGTGTCAGTGTTGCTGCGTTGGCGTCGTTTACGAATAAACCATTATATACACTGTCGTTGTACCGTGGTACGGTGTAGAATCAAATAAACTTTATTTTAAGCCTGATGATTACTTAAAACAAAGTTAATAATATGCTGAGGTAACATTAGTGTTTTCCATCGATAATTCAGAATTGAGTGGTTTGTACTGTGTTCCGGAAAACATTTAAAACTTTATGGAATCAATGTTAAGTAAGTAAGTTAAATATCTTTATTTATACCATATAGTATGTCACTGAGTTTTTTAGGACGTGAAAAAGAGCACTTAGAACTTTTTGAATACAAATCGCCTACATTTTTTCTATATATTTAAACGATTTACTTCAAATTCTTAGATATTCAGTATAATCTACTCCACATGATTGTGGGTTTTGAATGTGATTCATATTTATAATAATTTC
Organism: Myzus persicae; assembly: GCF_001856785.1. Classification (NCBI taxonomy): domain Eukaryota; kingdom Metazoa; phylum Arthropoda; class Insecta; order Hemiptera; family Aphididae; genus Myzus; species Myzus persicae. The sequence goes on from NW_019103881.1 coordinate 103,490, forward strand.
GTCGTTCCTTTTTTGGCATGAATTTTTGTTATATTTGAATGTTGTTTTGTCTAGCTTAAGTATGGTGTTTTATTTGTTCTAATTGTTTTGCCATTTGAGGTTCGTACACATAAATGTATACCTCATAATTATAGTTAATAACCAACCGGTCTTTTTTCATACATTCTCCTAAATAAATATCTGTAAAGGATGTTATAGGTTTTAACGATACTTACCTAGTAAAATATTATAGTATTGTAAAATATAAAACGTACAGCTATTCACTAGGTAGGTTCAGGAAACTATAAGCTATATATTATATTACTTCAGAAAGAGTTTCAACTTACCTATAATTATTTTTTTTGATTAAGGCTAGTTGAAATTCTACTCAGTCTAGACTAAAAGTTTTAAATAATAATATTATGATCTTATTAAAAATAAAAATAAATTATTTTTAATAAATTAATGTTTCATCAACTTGGTATAAATGAATTGTTTTATTACATTTTTAGGAACAATTTCTTTTTTAATAATATAATATACAATAAAGTGGATAACTTAATATTATAGAAATAATCAATTTAAAATAACTTAAAATATAATAATAAATACATTTATTACTATTTATTTTAAGTTGATTCAAATGATACTTTTCAATATAATATAATAGGTAAGACTTGTAAAACTTGTGGGTACAATTTATTAGTTATTCGTTAAAGTTTCCTGATTATAAAAATGCATCGTGTATCAATATTAATGTCGGTTATATAATATGAAATTATTAAACATGGATAGTTACTTCCAACTATGTAATAAAAATAATAAATATTGATATTTTAATCATCTTTGTCTCATTATTGTAAAAAAATGAACTTCTATATAACTTAACTGTAAATATTTAGTTTGAAATTCAAAATAAGTACCTATAAATTATAATTGTTATAAATTGATTGATTAACAAAAACTTTGTAAAGAAAAAAATACTTTTATTAAATTAGGTACCTAATCACATAATTAAATAATATGAGGTTATTTTAATAAGAGGAAGTTATCACTATAAACACTTTTTAAAGCTTAATTATAGGTACTTTTTATACTTAATGAGATAAGTGATCATTGATCATTACAGCCTTTCATTTTTGTTATTTTTTTCAAATACGTTAATTTAAATTCATTTTTTTGTAATAATTTTTCTCGTACAATTTTTTGCAATTAAATACCGCTGTATCGTTGTCGCATTATTTATACAGAGAATTAGTAAATAAAACTAATTAATAAAAACAAAATTTGTCTTCTTTTGTCCCAAACGCCCTTGTACAAGTTATAATTTTTTATTTAAATAGCACAATAAAATATCTTTTATATTTTTACATCCGAAATATAAAATAAGCACCGAACGACTTTTGGCCGAATAGTACTTTTATAGTATGTATTAGTCTCGTGTGTATTAAACATTAGCAGCATACAACATAACTACAACAGTAAATGGAGCATTTAATAATCTCTGCAGTTCTCTACCCCTCTCAACCATGGCAAGACCGGTCGTTTAACAGCCCAGCCGAACCACAGCAATAATAATTCGAATCGCTTTTGTTTGCAGACCATAAATATTGTCGTCAGTGACACCACCGGATTTGTCTGTGGGGACAAATGTTTATCCGAATAAACATATGAAACCCTAATGGCCCGAAGAATAGGCATTACGACCAGTTTTTACACTATTATGGCTAGCGGCTATTTGTATCCGTGGCATTCGTGTAGGTAATACTAGGTACCTATAAAACGTACCCGCGGCCATGTTTCTGAACTAAACCGGATTAGCTTCGCCCGGAAAACAACGCTCAAGGGTAACGCCCTCTTTCCTCAACTGGTCCCATCGTAGTCCGTACTCTCGGTAAAAAGGGAGTCTCCGTTCATATGGCTATTTGATCATATATATAGGCTGTACTATATTGTTTATGATTTATCATACTCTAATGGTCTATAAAACGATTCATCAAAACTCTTTGTATCACTATTAAATATAATTTGTAAACAATATAGATCTTATTAAAGTTAAAAAAAAAAACTAGAACAAGAATAATACTATGTTATTCCATTGCACTAAACTATAGACGTCATTAGGGGTTTCTATAATGTCAATTGTTATAAAATATACACCCAAACCTGTTGGTGAACACCATAAACTTAAGAGATGAAACTGTAATTATTAACGACACTGCGACAGTAATTAATTTTTTTATATAAATGGTACCTATGTGAAACAAACACATTGCAATTGTCATTGATGCATTATCAATTATCTCCATCACAGTGATACTCTGTAAGTACTTTAGGTAGATATTGTTAGATATATGTATACATTCACATTATATTTAGTTTTAAAAAATGTTAACGACTAAAGTCGGTTCATTATTTGTGGAGCGGCCTGTATTATACTTACGACATGCTAATTATTACCTTTTCGAATAATGATAGTTCCAAGGCTGATATATAGCCACAAGTTTACTTTTCCCAGTATTTACCACAACGACGAACTTATGATTTGTTAGTAAGTAACTTATTAATTATAACCCTTTATTTTGTGTAAGCTTAGTTATGGAGTTTTTCCGAGATTATGATATGCATATGATAGCTTACTAGTGTCTTTACAAACGTGTGGTATGGGATTTTATCATAGGGATTTTTTTCATTATTTTCACATTTTCATGTTTTGTTGTTGAAATTGTAGGTAGGTATTTATTTATTGTAATTTGGTCATGTATATCTATATACAATGTACGCTTAATGCATTGTAAGAATTATTGTATAATATATTAATATGTAGGTTTTTATAGCTATATAGCTTTAAATGAAAATTATTAAACACAATAATATGTACTACAAGTTACAGTAGGTAGATAAATATTTTAACTTGTAAAACATTCCATATTTAATATCTTTTAGATTTTGAATGAAATGATGAATTCATTAGCTTTATAATAATGTGGTGTATTTTTTTTTTGTATCAGGTACTGTCATTACATTTTGAACTACCAAGTGAAAATGATTCAACAATGATAGTGGTTTCTGGCAGAAAAATGAGTTGGTGCTTAGGGGGCTGAAAAGTAAAAATTGCTTGTACTTTTAAAATAAGTTTTCGGAAAAAAAGGTTTTCAAAATATTTAGACTTGTTGTAAGCTATTTATATCACAATCCTATTCACACCATTCTAATAAGTTAGTAGACAGATGTTGACTTTATAGGTTATTCACAATTATGTTAGTTTATAATTTATGGGATATTTTTGTTGAAAAATTATTCAAACTGTATTACTGTAGTAATACATTAAATCAAATATATAAAATATCAATTTAAATAGAGACCTACTATATACTACATAGGCCGTTTCTGCTCAGAACAATATTTCGTATGCAATGACTTATCATTGAATTAAAATTCTAGATGACTAGGTTCCTTCGGGTGTCTCCCGATTGCGGCCCATTTTACCTTTTCGCCTATCCCAATTGCGGCCCGTACACATTAGGTACGAAACTACCTATACAGTGGTTATCAAAACTAAATAAATATCCCGATACGTATTTTGGCATAAATATATAACTATCGTATTCACAATTCCCATGATCACCAATATTCGGAGTGGTAATTTCTAGTCCATTAAAGATAAATAAAAATAGATAAAATGTAAGACTAAATATATACTATTTACAGTCTTGTAAGAAATACTTGTATATTTATGATAACAATTATAAACGAGACATTGTATTTGAGTTGCATATAAAAATATGTCTAATACAAAATGCTTAATTTTATTAATTATGAGCTATTTTGTAAACCAATGTGTGTTTGGACGGGCCGCAATCGGGATACTTATATTTGGGATAAAATGCGACTACCTGTATTCGGGCCGTAATCGGGCAACTCCGATTCTTTCGAATCCTTCTATATAGTAGTAGATTACCAAGGTATATTAATTATACAGCTTAGCAACTTCCCCAGTTTCATTTTTTTTAAAAATATTTTGTTGATTACATTGTTTGCTGTATTATTATAACTGAAGGGCAAGTTTAAATTACAATCACAATTTCAGCTAAGAAAATTAAATTAAAATATTTAATATAGGTAGTAAAGTCAGTCCATATTACTGAGCACACGTATATACTCCTCGTACTATATTATTATGTTGTGAACGACTCTTGCCCACGAAATACCTAAGCATTTGAGTAAGCAATAAAGACGCACTGACACGTACCAATAGAAATATATTAAAACAGAAATATTGTGGCAAAGTTAGCCGTTACAATCGAGCGTTGAAGACGAGTCAGTTTGACGCGCCTATAGTTTCAAAAGCTTGAAAGTTTTTGTAAAAAACTTGGCAAAGGTTTTTATAGACTACGTGTATACACCACCCACGTATGATTTCAAAAAGTTAGTGTAGAATGTGGAATAAGTTGCAAATTAAATTTTGTTCTGAATAATTTTTAGTGTCCTAATTGCCAAAAAGTTTTCTCTGACTCAGTTTGAAAACTCGTCCAATCGTGTGCGGCCAACTTTCAATCTATTAAATAATACATATATATAATATTATTATTAAACATCAAATATTTCATTTTGCGTAATCTGATCGGCTTTACAACTATGCATTTTGGTATTAATTATTAATAAGCCATAATGTGTGATGACGCACATATATATATGCTACCTATATTTCTATAAACTTTTAAAATGTAAAAACTAAACAGGACACAGGTCAACCACATGTTTCGATAATAAATTCAAACGTTTAAACTTTCACTTTTGATGAAATATGTAAAACACCCTACAAATTACATTAATATCTAAATATAAAAACTTTTTTTTTGTCATATTGATATAAAGCCCAGCAACTGTGGCGTTAGCTGTTTGTAGGGGTGATTAGTTGATTTGAAATACGTATTTGTATATGTGGCAAGAATATGTTGCTAAAAACTCTGGTGGTTACCCATCCGAGTGCTAGCAACGACGACCCGTACGTACGCTTAGAGCGTTGCCGCAGATTGAGCGTACGATCAAGCCAACTTATTTTTATTCATCTGCAAATCTTAATAATAAACACATGCAATGCAAAAAACAGAATTTAGAACATTAAATTAAATGATTAAATTTTAATTATAACGATAGGTACCTAATTCATAATGAAATTATTGTGATTTCATCTTTTTATTTTTATTAAGAATAATTTAAAACTTAACGGTTATTTAACTCATATTTTTTTATATTATGTTACGTTATTATTATTCTGTTTTACATGATTTATTGTAAGCAAATTCAAAAATTATTTTACTAAAAATATTTTGAATATTTATGTATAATCAAACATAGTTCTAAATAAGTATAATATGTGGTCACGATAAATTATTTAAACATCAAAATACTCTATAAACATTAAACATTTGTTGATGACATTTTCAGTGTCAAGTGTTTGAGTTTTACGTGCATTAATAATTTATATATTATAAACTGAAAATAAATGATGAGCATGACAATTGACTATTATAATTATCCTTGACCTTTTCATTTCGAGTAGGGCCAGGTTACAAATTAGATTTGAAATCAATATTGATATTTCTATCCTGCCAATATACTAAAACATACTTAGGTACATTTATATCGTTGGTTGCCATGATGACGTTATTACTGAGCTACACAATAAATGAATTGTATACATTTTAACATAAAATATATGTATTCAAAATAAGAGCAGACATAATTTAAGATCTGCTAACAACTAAAAATGATACATGTCTAGAAATCTGAAACGGAAGGGGGGAGGGTTAAATTTTTTTCAGAAAATATACAATTTAAATTTTAGTAATAATAATACAGATTATATTATATAACGTTCTAAATACGATTTGAAAAAAAATATGGTTGACACATATCTTATAATCTATAGATAAATAATAATAATTAAATGTTTTATGTTACCAGAATAAATTAAGTACGCGATGTTTCTGTGGATTAGTAATTGGCTTATAAAAATAATTATCTGTTTATAAAAAAAAAAATTAAATTTTAATTGATAAAAGTTGGTTGTTTTAGATATAATTACCTACAATTCAGCAAGCAACCTATAAGTTTCTTTTTCATTTTTTTCAACATGGATTTAGGTTGATGGATTACTTTGAAAGTTTCACATATCCTCACTATAAATTGGAAATTGGACGCAGATGGTATTTTATTGAGGTAGTATTTTTCAATAAAACTGTAATAAAAACTGCAGTTACCCAGTGTTGTAATTAAGATTAATATTAATAATAACCCTAGATATTTCAAATTTCTGAACGAGTACTAAAATAGCATTTTACAGTTTTAATAAAATGTTTCAATGATGTTATTTTTATGTGCCTATAAAGACGGTTCAAATAATTGCTGTTTTTAATTTTTTCGCATTTAAGATATAAGCCTACTACTATAATCAAAAGATATCTTATTTAAATCAATTAAAAAGTAGTTAGTCTTGAAACCTTAATTTTTGCAAAGTAAACTGTACCTTATTTAGACTGAAGATATTTTTTAAAATAATGTAGCCCTTGGTTTTTCTATGGTCACTTGAAATGTTAAATACAGTGTATACATTGAGTACAGTATATTTAGGTAGGTACCTACGTCGCTACGTCGTACCCAGTTTAGAATCATTTTCCGAACGCGATGATTATCATTTCTTTTAAATTATAAATAACAATTATAATACGACATCACTATCCTTTTCTGAAGTACTCGGAAAACGTAACGAATGCTCTATACCCACTCAGCAGTCAATCCGTATAATTTATAATGCATGTACTGTTGATGCAATGAATATACAACAATGTGTAATAATATCATTCCATTACTTTTAATCGATCAATGCTTATATTCAATTGATTATTATGAAACAAAACTCTTGTGCTTTCATATTCATATTACTATATTCATTGTTAGTTATTACCTACATAACATCAAAAGTATTATCAACAAAATATTAATTTCATTACAATTCCTCCGTTGTTAATTAATTTTAAACGATGTTTTTGCATCAAAGTGAAGAGAAAATAATTGTTTGTATTCATGTAATCTCGCATTTTTTCTGTGCCTATAAATATATCGATTTAATATGTTTTCAGTCGTGTTTTTAACTTGGTTAAACAGCTGAAGTATTAAATGCGAAACATTTAAAAATGGATCAAAGGGATAAGATACAACGTATATTAATATATATATATAATATAATATTGCTTTATACATAAGCTAAAAATATTAGTATACAGACCATAGGTATCTACGTATTCGTTTTTATCTATAATAGTGCCATAGACCATAGTAGACCTGTGTAGGCTTGTAGGAATTAAATTCAAAAATACGAAAGTTCTTTATTCTTCGCCGAGTTACAAGCACACGGGTCATCGTTATACATGTATTTTCGATGATGTTGATTTCGGAGTCTGTGAAAGGATGACAACATTATTATTATTATTATTATCAATTAGGCAATCGCGAATGTCGTCTGCAACCGATTATCCCTGCAGCATCGAGGATGACCGGACAGTCTCTGTAGACGAATGTATATAGTACATATCCATATATATATATATATGTGTGTGTATAATATGAAATACATTATTAGTAGGTACCCTCAACGTGTCCTCATATTAATATATTATATCTATTCTAGCAGTTCGGATTCACATTACACGGAATATATTAGTAATACTAATAATATACTATGCATATATTTTATAGTGGGAATAGCGTAACATTATATATTATTTTGTAACGTTGCAACAACAATCAGTCAGTCAAAGCTTATTGGTAGGTATCGAGTTTGTTAAATTAAAACTTAAAATACTAGCGCTTTGCATTATTTTGATATTTGGTATTTTTTATTTGACTTCGATTTGAGGATTTAAAATACTGCGTGACCTGAATGTGGTCTTACTCTGACTCAAGAATACGTCGGAAATGTTGTGATTTGAACCCCTTATTATCCTTAATCTGCACGACTCAAAATAACAACCCTTGTCAGTAAAATGTTTTTTAACTTTTAAAGTGTTTTCTAATGACAAGTTTCCAATTAAGATTACTCCAGAAGTTCCAGAATTTTAGAGCAACACCGTCAATATTGTTCGAATTTTTGCAGGGCCAAGGTTCGTCATTAAAATGTAATCGCTCTGTGCTCTTAACCTTTAGATTTTTGTAAGCAATTCCTAGACTTGAAGAAATTCCTTGGTATTTAAAATGTTATATAGGTAATGGAGTTGTTTCATGATGAAATTCACGTAGACTTGTTGACTGTTGTTATCTATTAAATATTTTATTATTATTATAAAATATAACAGTCTGTAACAATATGCAAAACGTACCTACATGATAAATTTTACCACAGTGTCAAAATATTTTGTTATAATACAATAATAACGTGTAACTCCGGTTCTTTTTTAGATTTTTTAGCTTCCACCAACTTGGGCAATATAATTGAGACATAAAAAATACAATACATTATTTTAGTTTTATCTCGTCTATTTTTTTTTTTAAGCATAAATATGCAATTTGTTGATATTTGTCGCCCATTAAAATTGCTGCTAGGGGCAACACGAGGACGTTGACCTCTGTAAACTCGGTATCGGCATAACAGCCGCAAAGCTGTACACATCCGATCCTGTGATGATATACCTACCGTAATAATAATATACTTACCTAATATTTTTGTCATTGAATCGCAAAAATCGATCTCAATTCCAGCGGCTTACGGGTCAACGGCATCCGGGCCGGATGGTCTAGGGGGTGGAGTCAGTGGGTGGGCAACGGCGGGGTGGTCGTGCGGCGAGGAAACGAAAATCACTTTTAAACGGGAAATTATCTGACAATTTTGCGCGCGATGACGGCCAATTAGCAGAGTACCATTATAACTGCTAGTGGTGGCCTGTGCGTGCGTGCGTGTGTTTGACGTCGGTTTAAAAACCTTCGTGGTTGTTGTCATCGTGAATTTTACACTCACACATTCGAACATATTTATATACATTTACACACAGTGCTCACGCACACGCACACACACACACACACACATACAGGCACGCACGCGCACAGCCCGAAGCCGAACGATGCGTTAAATCCATTATATGGCCACTGCGTTATTTACACCCAACCCTTCGGCCGACGTCTGTATACACACAAACACGCGCATCTATATATATATATGGCTTTATTATTATTATTGTTATTATCATTACCGCCGTCGGATATTACTTACTGCAGTGCCAGCCGATATTTACCGACCAGCTCCGCCGCCGTCACAATGAACCACTCGTGATGTACGCGGCGTATTATACGTATTATTATTGTCCGGCGGACGAAAAAAAAAAATCGGTCTGCGCCCGGAAAAAATATATAACATTATATTATGTATAGTGTATGTGGAGTCGCGACACGCGCCTTGTAATTATGCGGCCACGTGACCGACGTGCACGTCGGACATATGGTGGGTGAGCTCCGTGCCCCGTGTGTCTGTGCCGATGGCAGGCCATCATCATTAATAATAATAATAAAATAACGCGTTGTGTATTATACTACACAGCACACACACGCGCACATATATATATATATATATATATATATGCATTTTATATTATTATAAATGTAGAGAAAACGGCAATAATACTTGAATTTTACTTCTCCTCCCCGTCGTCGCCGAAATCACGACCCCCGCGAAAATAAACACGTACGTATACACACACACGAGCGTGTACGACCTATCAACGGTTCGACGTTTATTTTATATACGCGTTCCCGGCCGAATGCGCACAATGAAATCCACACACTTATGTAGGATATTAATATTATAATACAGTACTGCATTTTATTTTTTTTGCACCGGGTGATGCTACGCATCATTTACATACGTTCGTAAATCGCGAATCCCGAAAAACGCATTATAATCGATTGCGATTAATCGCCCGAAAATGGCAATGGTATAAAAGCGATTCAAAGTCACTACAATTAATTACATAATATACCATCCGGAAATCTGTTGATTTTCGAATAGATTTGTATGCATGATTAGCACACCTCTCATACAATATTTTTGTTCCTGGTCCTGTTGGAAAAATTGGGGTTCTAATAATATATAATATTTATACATGTATCTATTTTTAACACACAAATATCAGATGGCACAATTTTAGAGCTTGAAATGTAGACAAAATTATTTGATTTACATTCTACTGAGATATTATTAATATTTAATACCTAATTAGAATATTGTTATTTTAACAGTATTCGTCTCTTTACGCTTAAATAAAGACAATCGTGTGCTAACGAATAGTATATTGTGCCTATGCGCACAATAATAATCCAACAAATACAATTAATTCGCCTCTTAGTAACACCTACTATATAGTAAACACGGTTTATTATTCACTATAATGAGTACAGACACTATTTATTTTGTACAAAAAAAGTATATTTATTTTAATATTAAGTTATTTATTTACTGTGTACTATTTTTTTTCGCCGCAGTGTGCTGTTGACTGTTTGTTTATAATTTTTTTTTGCAGGGCCTTTGACAGTTAAGGATAGAGGGGCCCCTGAAAAGGTTGCACTACCCATCCCCCTTTGTATTGCTCAACGCGCGATAGTTAATTATTATTATTTATCGATGATAATTCATCAATCATCACTGTCGAATTAATATTTGTGTTTTTATATAAATAAAATGTACCAAACCAATTTTGAAATATTGGGTTAGGAGAAAATATTCACAATGCACCTTAAATGGGATTTTTAAAATTAATTATTTCAAAGTATGATTACAATATTGTGGTTATAATAATATAAATACTTATACATTTACTGTAAGTTATATTACAGAATAGATTAAATGGTAATAAATTAAAATAATACAATGATTGTTATTCGATTTTAATTTTTTATCTATTCATTAAATATTAGTTGTTCGTATTAGTTCGTTAGTGTATTGGTATTTTTTTGACGATTCAGTGACTTAAATACTCTAAAACTAATGTTACAATAGTTTCAGAAAATAAACTTAAGTTTACCGTTTATGTTTGCATACACATACACGATAAGTACATTTACAAATATTAATATGATAGTATAATACCTACTATAATATTCTGTACTAATATCTTCAAATTAAAAAATATTGAATATATTATCTTATACTAACAATGAAGGAACATGACTTTTATATATTCAAATAGTCTACAGCAATACTATAATATTATGTAGTTTCAAAAACAGAAATCCATGTATCATAAACGTACCATACCTATTCAAGAATCTAAATCAAAATTGTTTGATGTCATTGTTTGGTATTCAACGAATTGCAGTTTTATGTTTTACGAAACTCTAAAAATATAAAGAACATGAACGAAGATAAAAACATTCTTAACGACACTCTTGTGTGCCGATAAAAGAATGTCACCGTAGACGTTCCAAATAATATGTCATAGTGTAGAGACAACTGAACAGTGGTAGAAGTACAATATACAAGAAAACATATTATACGATTATACCCCGAAGTAGCACACACTTCGAATTCAATATTATGTTTTCAACGATTTCGCTCAAGTACTTTTCGGAGCTGTAGGTACATGCTAACTGATTAAATTGTACTGTTGGAGGTTTATCGGACGGTGACATCGCTCAACAAAGGCCACAGTAGCATTTCTCTTTTTATTTCATCCTTATAATAATGGTAGGTACCTACCGTTTTTGTTGATGACTGGATATAGATATCGAAATAATATAACCAGTCAGATAATATCTATTATCATTATTACTATTATTATTTTTTTATTACTCTTTCCTAAAAAACAGTCAATGACGACTACTGCATTGACGAAGACAACGACGTCGAAGATTTTCCGATAGTAGTATTGCAGTCTACGTGATGGGCACCAAAGGCTTTTGTTTTGCACGAAAAGGAAGGGTTGTGGGAAACAAACAAAAAAACACAAGACACAAAAAACTTCATTATATTTACCCTAGTGGATGGATAATATCAAAAATATCCAATATTGGCGCAGTCAGTGTTGTATAAATGCATATACAATATACATATATAACATATAGGTATCAGTGTACAGCAATCATACGCTAAATATAATGACGCGTATACGGTTGCGGTTTTGTTGCGATACGTATATATTATATACACATACGCTGTCAGATGCTGCGGGCCGATAATAAATGAAGGGATGAAATTAATCGTGTTTGAAAGGAGACCCCCAGGTAAACACGAAAATAATAATATAAAGTCTCGTCGACCAGGTTTTTGGCATTTTTTTCCTACCGATCACCTACCGCCGAGGCCGTCTGTCAACAATGGAAGAGTTTTCAGGGAGGTAAAATCGAGTGTTAACTAAAGTAAAAAATGTTTCTATGCACATTTCATACACATTGTATACATAGTGTATCGCATACTTATATGCACACACGTCACAGCTTGTTTGCCAAGAGGGCTTATAACATACGTATACCACTACTCGCACCGTCCACAACCCTTCTATATGCATTATCGTCCCAATACTGAACAGTGTAAACTGTAAAGTATATATTATAGTAGGAAGCACAGCCGAGCCGAATTTCGTTGTGAATGACGTGGGCATATAATATACTTACAATAAAATTGGCGTATACCGGAGACGCGGGTAAAATACAATGCTCATGTTAGGACCCAATAAACAATGTTATTAGCATTTTATTATTATTTACAATCACGTTCGTCCGATTTCGTGTACAAAAACATATTGTGTGCTAAAATAATAAACAAATTATATGCTATATATCGTATGCCTATGTATGTTCATCCACAATAATGCGCTTGAAGCTTTGTCTAAATAAAACAAAAATATGATTGAATTAAAAATTATTAAGGTCAAAGTATGATTGAAGTTTGTTTCACTTTATATGCATTCTACGTGTCAGGAGTGTCCTTCGTTTTTGATTGAAGGATGTTGGAGAATTTTAAAAATATAAATATAATAATTTGAAAAAATACACATAATATTATCTTATATAATAAAATAATAAAAATATTTATTGGCCGTCTGTGAATACATTGGATGTTATTCAATTTTCAATATTTAACCCTTTGTACAAATAAAAAGTAATCTATAAAAAAAGACCCATGAAGCACGATCACTACATCATCATTATGAACGACGTCTCTATTGTGTAGACATCTTGGCCTCAGCGAAATGTTTACTGACCAACCAATATAATAATAATATGTTTGTATCACCCGTTACATAATGGGAATAAAATACTACAAAATTTGAAAATATTTGGCTTTAAATCAACATTATTTGTATAAATATAAACATACAATGATTAGGTATTAACGATTAAATTAAATACCTATATTACGATTTTAAATGTAACATAATAATATATTATATTAGGTAGATAACACTGTGTAATTACATTGACTTACGGCCTACAGGTCATTAAACCAAAACCCACATAATTGTCTTTAAAATTAATTCTATTCAAAAACCAAAATTAATAATCAGGTACCTAGTTAACAAATATTTTCATTCATTTTTGGTAATTTATGACATAGAATTCATCATTCAATAATTCTTAATCTCTATAGATGATTTTTTCTAAACTCTAAATTATAACTGTTTCCAAATAAAAAAACTTTTACTAGAATTTTTTGTAATACTTGGCACTTACATAGTTCGTACACCAAATAATAAATATTTAAAATAAATAAATAACTTTCTTGTAAATTAATGAACTAAATAAAATATCAGATATTAATATTATTATTTTAGGTTATAGATTTTTAGATTTAAAGCAGCAACAGTTATTGATTTTTCAAAAGTGAACATTTACAGTTAACTTATGACATTTGTTGTCCAAAAATATCAAATTTTAAAACAATTTATAAAACAAAAGAAAATATCAAGGAATAAAATATGATCTATCAATTTATTATGTAAAACATAAAAACAAAATAGAATATATTAAAAAGCTTATGTTTATACTTTAAAATGAGGTTTTAAATTTAGTAATACAACTGATTGTGAATGGTACGGTACACTTTTAATTTTATAAATTGAAGATGATTGAATCTGTTTTGACTTTTGAATTACAACAACAGAGAAAAATAATTTGGACACCAAATGTTGATGAAGCAAATGTTCTTAGAAGCTTATCACAATACTGAGAAAATGGTATTTATAAAATAAAAAATAAGAATGCTAAATTAAGTCAATATTTTTTTAAAGAATTATCCTACCCAAACGTTTTGTTTATGTAAATTTTCAGGAAAATGTAAAAATAAAATATTTCCATTTAGCTGAATACTATAGTTTTTAATATAAAAATACATCAATTTAAAAAAATACTTCAAAATCAAAGTATCTTAAATTAAATACGAATACTAAATGAATAACGTATTTATAATACACTATTAGTGGATTATTATATTGTACCTACATGATTACTTTTCTAGGATTATGAATTTATTGACATATTACCATTGTTTTATGTGTTACTGGAAAATTAAGAATTTTTCCATTCATAAAATATGCAAAATACAAACATTGAAATATTATTCAATTTGATTATCTAGGTAAAACCACCTGTTTGTGGAATATAATTTATAATAATATAATATCAGTATGTAACATTATAATATTTTTCTTCTTAAAAACTAAAAGATGTACATTTCAATTTTTGAATCATATTTTTTTTTAAATTCATAATCATTTTTTTTTTAGATCTGCTTCTTCAGTATTTTGCTTATAACATTACATTAATAATATTATACATCATACATGAATAAATCGTAAGAAAATATTTATGGTTTTTATCATTTAATTTAAAACTGAATGCATGTGTATACGCTTTAAAACTTTATTAAATGTTTAATAAGTTAGTTACTAACTTATTACATATAACGGATATGGTCATAAAAGATGATAGTTTTTATGTTATTTTTCATTTAATGGATCACAAAGTGTATTCAAACCACGTAGCAATATCTGCTTTATAGGACTGTGCATTATCTATAATATGGTGCCTATCATAAAAAGGATAAAATGTTGCGAATTGGAATTTTTTAGAGAAGGTAGGTATGTAAATCATGTTCCTTGACTAGTTTTGATATCTGATGAGTCCTTGTAGAGGAATAAATTAAATCTATTTTTGTGGTTGTATAATTTTTTATTCCATTTGTAGTTTTTTTATTCCCCGAACAGTAATAAAATGTGTGTATGCAACAAAATGTATTTTTTGTCAATCCTTAAATTTTACAGATTTTTTATTCCGAATATTATAAAATATATCCAAGGCCTGAGGGGTAATTAAAATGTATCTTTTGGTAGCTTAAATCAGTTAAAATCTTGTTACAGTTTTGAATATTTTATCAAGCACGAATAAGTTAACATGACTTTTATGAGAAAATAAATAATTAATTGAAAAATTAACTGGCAATTTTGGATAAAAAGTATCTCGTTTGCATTTAAAAGCAAATGTAAAAAAATGTATCTCGTTAAATATGCCAATTAATTAAAATTAATTCCACTTTGGTCGTCTCCCATATGAATAAATAAATATACCTACAAATAGTTAAATAGTAAAAAGTTTTTTACTTATTTGTATTCAGCCATTTAGGTACTTGCGTATAATATTCATGTAAATATAATACGACAAGATTGTAAAATATTCTAGCAGATTTTTTCCTGATGTGAAAATTTAGTTAAAAACGTAGTTGGTAAAAATAATCAAATTTACTCTTAAAATGAAAGTAAAACATCGAATACAAACTGTAGACTTTTTAATGGCATTACAGCATATCTCGGTTTGGTTGTACAATAAACCTACATTTACTAATTAGATTTTTTGGAACCCTAGTCATGAGGCATGTGTGACTTTTTCAACCGTAAAAGCCCGTCTTAATCAAATTTCTCTTATAATTGTGTAAATAGTTCATCCAGTGCGTGCCTTGTGTCTTCAAGAACATTTTCACCCCGTTCACGTTCACACAAAGTACCTCGGAAATACGTTACTCGGAAATCCTATATAGGTATGAATAGTATTTAGTGCTAAAAGCATACATCGAGACATCGAGCTACTTCTAATCATCGGCAAACAGTTCTCGTATGATTAGATTCAGTGATTACTGATTCCCTTGCACGTTTCCATGGTTTCCAATTTTCAATCATAAAATCATATTGGAAAATCTTTATATTTTTGAAACAATGCAATAATATAATATAAAAGCAGGTGGGTAACTATAGTTTAATGTATATACGGTCGTTTGTGATAAAAATCCGCCCCTCCTTCTATTTGTGATGGATACTTTATATTGGGACGAATGCATTATTGTAAAAACGAAATAAGTATATGGGTTTTTCGCATAATTATCATATTTTGTTTGTGTCGTATAGAGTGTCGGTCTCTCTTTCCATCCCCTCCTCTCGCGCCGTGCAAATGATTAATTCCACTCGTAGCCGTCGTGTCGTATCGTCGTTTGTATGTCATTTTAATAAAATGTATACCTAATAATACGCCGCGGGGTTATTGTTGTCGACGTTTACAAGGGGTGCGTTCGGACGACGACGACGACGACGATAATCGGTCGGCGAGGATGACACCAATAAAAACCGGTCATCTCGCGGAGAGCGTCGCGCGATCTATTATGTACACCGGGCCCACTGGTATCTAATATTATATTATATTATTATTGTACTCTGTGTGTATCGTCGTCGTGTTTCGTCACGCGAATTTCGTTGAGCAACTATAATAATAATAATAATAATAATAATAATCTAACCCTACATCAACGGCGACGGTGTTCTCCGCTGCCGGTAGTGGCGGCGGCAGAACAGCGGCAAAGGGCCCAGGGGCGCAATAATATTGAACGCTTTCGAGTGCCGCTGCGGCGTGTATAATTGCTTGTTACCGCTTTTCGAGTACCACCACTAGCTGCTACTACTACTACAACAGTAGTATAGTAACTCTCCGTCGCTAGGTGGACCCCTGCTGCAGCAGCGACCCGCGAAAAACATTCACTTCGATCCCCCTCGGAAGCCACACCAGCCCGTGTATTTGTAAATAATTCACGATAATTTCACACTTGTCACGGGGTGAGCAGCTTTTTTTCGGTTTCGATTTTTTTTTTCTTTCGTTTTTTTTTTTTTTTTCTACCTCTATTACCTTTTACAANTTTTTTTTGTCCCATTCCGTTTTATTTCATTTCCTTTTATTACATTATATCATTATATTATATACCACCGTCGTCCCATTATTTGTCACCCGTCCTATATATTCGTACAATATACAATATATTATGTATATATATATAATTATATAAACGCTACAGCGTCGACTGCCGCAGCTCGAATCGGTGTTATGTGTGCGCCAGCGATTACCCGCTGAGATTTTCTGGTCAACGTCTCCGCACACGCACGCACGCCAACACGTGCACTTAGGTCCGCGAAAAACGCCTTTGGCACGCCTCGTTTGGCACGCACAATGTAAACGTCGTCGCATCGCCGCGGCAGCAGCACCACGCCGTTGCGGTCATGGTTTTAAGTTGTTTCGAGGTTTTTTTTTTTTCCGTTAAACAGTCTCAACACCCCCCTCACGCAGCCCACCACCTATATTCTGGGTCCTGCTTGCACCCCAACACGGTCCTATACGCTCGCCTCTCTTCGGCACATTTCCCGTGTAAACCGCAATAAAATATTTGTCTCGAGCACGCTCGCTGTTCGACGACCGAATCGAAACAGCCACGCTGCACTTGAGACGAGCCTCGTTTAGGTACCTAACACGCTACGGCGTATTTATTGTTGGTATACAATTGCACATGCGCGTCTGATATATTATATTGTGCTGTACACACAATATATTACCACAGTCGTGTAACGAGTTTCTTTGTGATGCCATTTTATTTCAAACTTAATTTCGCACGAACACGATCGACCGAATCCATCCGCATTCTGCGAGGTCGGTACAGCTATAGGTGTTCGCAAGTACCTAGGTACCAAAATGTCGTGGATTTGCATACTCTATAACGATATAGGTACCTGCCTACTAACGATAATATAATATGATAATATTGTTGACATTTCGTTGTCGGGGAAAATAAGTAACAGTTGATGACAATTTAAAGCTAATCGATCATTGCAACAATTTGCGGATTCATATTTTATATGGATCCTGAGGTTTTCGTCTAAGACCTACCATTTTGTTTCCATGCAAACGAGTTATTGTAGCTGGAATTTCATGGAGTTTCCTGGGTTCCGTGAATTTTAAATTTCGTTAAAATGTTTTTCTATTTTTGTCACGTAACCATTATTTTATACTAATATTTATTGAATGCTTATGTCTTATACTGTACGGACATAATATTATTATTATATTGTACGTATTACTATTTAAACATAATTAATTATATTAAAAGGATAACAAATAACTTCGTCATAAAGTTTTAAAATTTAAACATTTAACAACTTTTAAAAATAAGTTAATTAACAATCTTTGAGCATTTTCTAATGATCAGGTAATAATAACGTTAAATATGTATAATATACATTATAAACCTAAAAAGTATACATATCATACATAATAGTTATTATGTTGAAGTAAAGTTGTTTTAATTTACTTACGGGTATAAGTATTAAAAATTATAAATTTAATTATCTAATGGAGTAATAAATACTAATTGTGTATAATTAGAATTTTACAAATAAAAAAAATATATTGTATGAAAAATAAACTCAATTTTAAATTTAAATGGATATCAAAACAAACAAAACACTTAAATAAGATTCTAATGGTTGAAACATTAAACACAAATACTATTTTATCTACCTAGTTAGTACCTACCTATACTTTATTCCGTTTGGGTCAAAACAGGTGCATTTAAATTAATTTCTACTTTGTGATATGGGTTTCGTCTGAAAATTTTACCTTTATACGGTATTAGTGTCACAGTAAATGACATAGGTCAGCTGGCAACACATTTCCAGTTCTCTTTTAGAAAAGACGACAAATTATATTAGCGGCTATAATACTGTTCACGTGATAACCCCATTATATTTTAAAATGTTGTTACATAGTTATGAATATCTAAAAGTGAAAAATGTGTAAGAACTTAAGTATTTGTGACTTTGTGAATTGTCAGTTTCGAATAGCAAAACTTAAATGTGTTTGAAACCTACATGCTGTGGCTAAATTAATACCTATATAAAAAGAAAATGTGATACCTTTAGCGTTAGTCTTCTGGAAATACGATTTCTTGAACACAATACCACACTCTGCTGCTAACGTACACAGACAATATTTCTATACTTCTATATACAGTTACTTAACGGTGAACTAAACGGATTGTATGGAATTCAGAAATGTAGGTATAATATATACTCGGAATATTATAATACATATGCGTATAATATGCTATATGCATAAACCTTCTTCGCAGTCTAAACTCTCGAAATCGCAATCTTGAATAAGACGATAAAGAATTCAAAGACATTACCGCGAAAAGCAGGTATACGCTGTGCTGTAAAAACTTCATTTCATCGAATATCGTTTTGCGGTATTTGTAAGGGCTAGAACTCAATTTTTTAAAGTAGGATTTATTTCATAAGGAGCCGCATATAGTTAGCAAGTTTTTTTTAAAATTCTTATTTATGTCGTATTCGTAAACCACGTCGTTTCCCAACTACAGATCTACATTTTATAGTGTTTTTTTAATTTAATTTTCATTTCTTATAAGTTAAAAGCAATGATTTCTTTTAAAATTTAAATCCGTCTTCTTAGATACATAAATGTACAATGATAGTTTTTTTTGACTTTTCGATGATACTATTATTTCTATTCGCCATAAATTTAATAATTTTGTATCCCAACGAAAATTTTTTTAATTATTTAAATATTTTATTGAGCTTATAATTTATTTTGTTTTTTTTGTTAATATTCACGTTATTTATGGACAATAACTATATACTTTATAAATAACCGATTTGTATAGTATTATATTTATACACAAAACTAATGTCGATCGAATTACATAATTTAATAGTAATTGTTAACTATAACGCCTACACAGTACACGCAGAGCAAATTTCATTTCAGTATATCCAATCTGCACTGATCAGTTATCGTGTCACACGCACATTTGACGTATTAACAGTTGTTTCTAATATTCAAAGCATTACGTTCGCTTTGATTGTTCGGATAATGTTCGGTCGACGAACAATTAAGTTATAATATTCTATTATTCTCGTCTGCCGTTTGGGAAAACTGTAAAATGTCGTGTCATGTCGTAGCATGCTGCAACGGATAGTTTTTTTTATAACAATAGGATTAATGTATCGAAACCAACATTTTATGCAAATCCCATTTCTTTATAACATTGCTCTATACGCATATATTAATATTTAATATAGGTAAATAAATAATACATCAATGCATAGAAAAAAACATTTTAAAAAGTAAAAATTTAAATGTATATTATTGTGGACAGCGAAGGTGGTTGGTATATGGCCCACTTTGCATTTTTTATCCTATATTTTGTATTACTTATTTATATAATTTATATACAAAAACTGTAAAAAAAACTTTATACTTAACATTGGCTGCGTCAGTGATTGTGGTAGGGAGTGCACCTATAATCGTTAAAATTAGATACAATAACGTTGACAATGTTTGATGAATACACTTTGATAGTAATACCGTCCTATTTAACGATTCTAAAAATGTAATTATTAATATGTTGTTTTGTATAAATACTAATTACAATTCAATACCTAGAAAATTAAGCAAATATCGAATCATTCATCGAGGTAGGTACTTTTTGGTTTTGTATAGCGATGAATGCAATTGAAGTTTTGGCTATAATATTATGCTTTCGTTTGATCTTGATATTGAATATTATAATATTATAATATGGTTAATAACAGGACCCTCAGGACAGATATCAAATAATATCTGGTTATTATATCGAATTTGAGTTTAGTTTATATTTCTTCTTATATTTTTTAAAAATGTATTTATTTACAACACCGATATTTAACATTATTGTAGAATTTTTATTTATGTCTAAGACCCAATGAGCTTGGCGCCTTTCTCTTCTAATTTTAATGACAGGGGCTGGCTGTGAAACCAAGCTTCATCCAGAACAGCCTCTGGATCGGTTTCCAAAGCCGGGTGCGCAGTGTTCGGCAGAGCCACGTTGTAGCCCGGGAACCAAGTAGGGGGCGTAGACCCCCTAAGCACAGCCGCCGATTGATGGGGATCTTTAGTTTCTAACAACATGTTGCGGGGCGCCTCTTGGTCATCGGTTGAGGACGACTGTTTGTCGGGAAAACTCCCTCCTAGCAATACCTGCAAATCGTCGACATTATCTATTGCTGCCGCTTCTGCCACGGCCACGTTGATTCTGGGAATAATAGTGTCCAGACGTGCGCCTTTTTCCATTTCCGGATCTTTCACGTTGATGAGGGTTGGAGGTGAAAGAGGTACGACCATATCCTGCACGTAAAACAATTATTATTGTAAATACTGGTATGCGTGATGCGTTGAACAGTGAATGGGTAATGTAAACCGCCTTACTTCAGTTGATATGGCTGCTGTAGGACCAAGTGCTACTAGAGGAGCGTCGGGGTTACCTTTGGAAAACAGGTGTTCGTAAACTTGGATCGGATCAGTCTTCATGCTTAGTCCGTTCTCGATTGATCTCATTATATACGCTAAATACTGCGGATCTACGCTGTTTTCCTTAAATATCAATAATTTAACCAGATGAGTAAATACTTAACACAGTCTACAGTGGAATAAACAATTATGATATAAGTTCCTTACGGTCTCCTCACGGTTTTCTTTAGACGTGGCGTCGTACATGTCGATTATTTTCTTTTTCGGTGTTCGTTCATCCAGTATCGTGATGCCGCCTAAAACTTCAGACAGTTCAATATCTTTGTTTTCTGCTTCGACCAACTTTTGTACAGTTTGTAAAGTAACTTTGCATTTTTCAGCGGGACATGGACACGGACAACAAGGTGGAGGACGCGCAGCTTTTTGTTCAGCAACCTTTTTGGCTGGGTTTCCGTAGCATCGACAATTATCAATTGTATTTTCCTGCGCAATAGGTAACATCATAAGTATGATATATTTCCTTTTAACCAATTTATACTCACGGTGTCCATTTTAATTATTTATTTATATTTCTTTGATAAAAATATGTATTAGAAAAAATGTACCTCTATATATTTATTTAAATTAGATTTCAGATTATCTATTATGAGTAAATAATTAAACTCGTGAAACTAATGAAAAATAAAATAATGTATAAATTATCTTGTTTATTATTTTTAAATAATAAATGTTGGTGACAAATAAATACATACTTTGAACTCCATTGCAACCAAATATAACTGTATAGCAAATAACTTTTGAACCAGTGTATGAATATAACAATTTGAAGAATAAATTAAATAAAACGTAAAAAATGTCCTTGAAACTAAAACCATTCATGTAATTTATTTAAAGGTAATATTTTCAGTACAGGTTTAACAATATAATGTTTGAAATAAGAATTGTTTTTATTAAATAAGTATTAAATGCTAACTATTCCTAGTATAATATTATTTAATAGTACATGTAATTGTACGTTTTTGAATATAATAAAATATTACCCACAGGTTTATTTTCTGTATTATCAAACTGTTAATAAGATTTTTGTAATATTTATGATTATGTTTTTTTCATATATATCACAAATCAATTGGTAGTTATAAAAAATATTCTTTTGAATTTTATACAATTTATACATCTTATCTGATTCAGCGACGGCATTTTTTTCAATGATTGATTTAATATTTTAATATAAGTAGTATTGTACTTAAAATTTACCTGTCCTCCTCGTGTTCTTAAAAGAATGTATCTATTTTATTGTTTTTATTTTTGGGTGCACTGGTCCAAACATTTAATACAAACCTGTGTTCACGTGTTTGTGCCGCGATAAACTTAAATCGTGTCGGTTCCGTTTTATCGAACCGACTTACTCAAGTCTTTCGTTCACGTGCCTACAACCTATACACACAAATAAATTTCCTAGCAGGATTTCAGTCTAAATAACCTTTTTCCATTGAGTTTAAGAGTTAAGACTCTAAAGCGTGTAATTCTCAGTTCGTCAGTCGACGTTTTTATGCTCTTAACATCACGCGATGTTAAAACGTCGTCATTTGTATTTACTTGCAGGTATTTGCGTTCTATTTGTCATCACTTGGTATTCATGGTTGTCATTATTGATGTTATCCTCAGGCACTAGTCTAGCAAATCATAAAGAACGGTAATACGTGAGTAGGTTTTAGTAAGTATATTTACCAAGGGCCGTCCCTAAGCTTAACGCAGGGCCTTCAACCCGGGCCTCGCACTTTTTGACATAGTATACATAATATTATGTAATATATACTCGTACAAGATAATTTTAAACTGTGTATTATTTGAAAATATTTTAATCTAATTATAATTATTCAACAATTACATAATTATAAGTTATAAGCTTATAATTATCATAAGTATTATTTTGATCATCGCATTGGAAATATTTTTTTATGAGAACGTCATAATTGCATGTGTTATTATCTCCGGTTTACTAATGCATATTAGTATACAACATTGCATATCTAGGTGGTTGGTATTATCTATTCAACTCTGTTATGTTTTAAGCCAGAGTGAATTGTCTATATACCATAAAATTGTTTGGAAAACATATTATTAGATGTAAGGGCCCTCGTAAGCTTTTTTCGATATTTTAATTTAAAAGTAGGTTATGAGTATTTTTAAAATAATATAGTAATAGTAATAAAATTAAAAAATCATTTGAAAAAAAACAAATTTTTATGAGAATCGAAACATAGTATGTGATATCAATCACTATGATCTAAAATTTACCAAAACACAATAATAGGTAATTGGACATTAAAAATAAATAAAATATTTTTTATTATTCAAAATCAATTTTACGTCAATATATATATATAATTTAATCGTTGATTAAGTAGAATTAAATAACCGAGTATAAACTAAATAAAGCCTACATAATCGTGTATGTATACATGTATATACGAGTATAGTTTTTAAATTAAAATTTAAAATATAATTAAATTTAAAAGTTTGCAAATGACTTGAGAGTCGTAGGCAGTGATCGCAGAAAATAATTAATCGTGATAGTTGTCGGAATAAACTTTTTTTATTTATATAATCGTAAATCTTTTTGTCGATTTGAAGGTACCTAAGATTTGGGTATGTCTAAAAATAATAAATGACTGCCGGTGCTCCATCGGTTATCCTGTCACAAAAACAGTTTTTTTATAACCTGGATTTTAATGAATCCAAAAAAAAAAATCATTGAATAAATAAAACAGAACGATCTGCAAAGAAATAGACAATTGTATTCACAGTTCATAATGCATCATGAATATAATGGTACAGTTTCTTATGTACACACAAATTTGTAATGTTTTGCAAACTCTAGTTATTAAAACTGTTTGATCATTATCCACCCTTTTTTTCTAAACAATACAATTCTTATACAACTATTATATACCATTTCAATGGTAATACGTACATACATATTTTACATAAGTATCTTTTTAAGCATTAAATTTGGGTATTCTTAATTTTTCTTAATTTTTAATTGCAGGTAATTGGTACAATTAAGCAAATATAAACTTATTAATTTTAATGATATTTCATGGTTTTAATATAGAATTAGAATTAAAGTTATAAAATTGAAAATAATAGTTAAACATTACATCTTATAAGCACCATAAGCTTACTTATACCAAAACATAAAATGTTTAAAAAACGTGTTATTAAATGGGTGGTTTCTGGTATAAAATTGATATTTTGTTTTTAAAAATTCACAACATTTTCAATTTTAAGCCCTAAACTTTGAAAATGCAATACATAATTCCTTATAGTATTTTTTACTCGAAATTAAAAAAAAAGATGAGCGTTAGCCATATCAATGTTTATGAGCGATTAAAGTTCAAATGGTGAAGATATTGGACACCATTCAAAAGTGTCATAACGATTTATTCTCTAAAAATGTTGGTTATTTTGTAATTATTCAAAAAAAATTAAGCGTAGAAACTAAAAAAATAAGTTATTACTTATCTATTATTTTTAATACATCAGAATGAGATTTTCAAAATATTTTGTTTTAATTTCGAGTTATTTATAAAGTTTTGAAATTTATTAATGTTGAATTTAAATTATGAGAATAACTAGAATAAGTGTTGATGATAATTTTTGTCTTGTTTAATAATCTTGAAAACTTAATACAAGATCCCACATAAGTTAATATAGAAATTTAAAACGAAATAGGATATTAATCGGAAAATAAATGTTAAGTTTATTTTGTTGTATTTCAAAAAATATTATTCGTGGGGAGTTAAAACTATTTGTTACTACGTATATTATTATTTACTATTTACTACACTCAGTGAAATTTTCAAAGTTCTTAGATTAATTTTAAGGTTTTTAAGCCACAAAACTTTTTGCACTGTTAATACGTGTTAAATCGGTATTGACTTATAAGTTAATAACAGATTAACAGCTAATCATATTATATTATTATAATAATAATTACTATGCATATAAGTATACAACACAAGTGTTTCGTTTTTTTGCAAAAATTAGTTAACCGACCGTAGTATTAATAGAAAAATAAATTACTTATAGGCAATAGTAATATCTTATTCATATTCTCACCCTTCACTCCCAACTTTATGGGTTTGGCCACCCTTGTGCTATAGCTCCATATGCCTCTGTCCCCTATCCCTAATTTCCTTACACTAGCTATTTTAATATCATTTTCTATTCTGTACATCTTTTCTTCGGTCTTTCTCTATCTTTCCTTTAAAATGTATTTTCTTAGCAACTTCCACTGCCTTTGAGTAACCTCTCCTCATAATATTAACAAACCACCCCAACCTATTTTTTCTCATTTTATTAGCAATATAAATGTATAATAATATATCCTTAGAGATATAGACTGATGCACAGCCCCACTCAGAATCGTTTTTCGTATGAAATAATTTATCATTGAATTCAAATTTAACACATCCATAACAGTGACTTATTCAATCAAGGGTACACTTGACACCTACTGTATAGCAGAATAACTACCTGAGTTCTCAACATTTTAATTTTATACCTAATGATATAATATAATATTCATATTTATGTAATTTATTATATCAAAGTGAATCAACAGTTTGTATTTAGTTAACAGTTTTATACTTCATACATTAATATTATTCATACAACATATTTTGGGTTTAAAATCTGATGGTTTAAAATGTTTGAAGAGTCTATGTTTTTTTTTTTTAATTAGGAATATCTTATTGATGATAAAAATTATATAAGCATAGATAATTCAAATTTTGTACAAGTCATTTATACATATTGATACTCCTTTCTGTAGCAAAGCTTAATCTTTTTATAAATATTTACAATAATGTATCCTGCAGTTGATACAATGATACAGTTATTGACATTTCTTATAAAAATAGGGGAGGGAGGATTGATTATAGACATACTTTTCTTGCTATATTATTTAATAGTTCTAAGTTCATATATAATATCATATAAGTATATAACATGTATTGCGTGAGTAGAGTTAAAATACCTGAATTTAATTATGATAACTACAAATAATTATTTTCGTTTATAACCATTTGTGATAAATACTCTTATTTAAATAGTATGTTACACATGACCATATTACGCAACTGACTTAAGTCCAAAGAAAATGCATTCTAGTATGTAGTATAAATTAAAAATTCCTACACCCTTAACATGTAATGAAAATCATTTTAAGCATCTAAACTTTATGTAATACCAACCTAAAGTTATTAAAAAAATGTTGTTATTATTATTAATATTCTTAATGTAAATTAAATCTTAAAATCATAATATGTATGTTAATGATATTTCATCATAACGTATATTTTTTCAAGCGAGTAGAATATGTACAAGAATAAATAAACAGAGAAATTTATTCATTAGACAAAGACCATTATTGTATGTTATTTGAATGGGCTTACATAACGATTAACGAGTGTGATGGTGATTAAAAATAAATATTCATTTGATTTTATATTTTTATGTATAAAGGGTACCATGGCTGTTATTTCTTTGATCTGTTGATACTATATATTATTTTCAGTGGTAACATTGATTCCACATAATACTATATAGGTACACGTTAGAGCATATAATGATGAGTAATGACAAATGTTCTTTTTCAGATGTTTTATTAAAGAACCACATATTTAATTTAATATAATATTATACATATTTTTTAATATACATTATGCACTATGTATTATATTAATACCATGAGTAATAAGAGTATATTTTTATTTTATGTATGTTTTAATGTGCAAAATAATACAATTTTAAATGTATTTATGACGAGATTTCAAAACAAAAAAATGAAAAAAATAAATATTTGCCGACTCTGCAGTATTTTATATGAGAATAGTATTCACAATAAAATTGTGTGCAAGTCATTGATGTGGCATCCCCATATGGGTAATTAAATTAATAAAATGCATTCTAACGGTTGGTAAATAGGCACAATGCGCCTAGTTAGAGTGGTGTTGAATTTTAAATGAATAATTATTATGGTGTTCGTATACGGGGGAGCCGAATACATACATATAATATAAATTCAACGAGCACCCCTAAAGTAATACGTATAAAAATTACTTGTACAAAGAAATGTCAATTGTTAAACAACCCCAAAGAATTCAACCTATTGAAACGACGATGTTTAATTAAAACTTTGAAACGTTTAAATGCATTCGAAACGATATGGTGACGTCAACGTGAAAAAAATACTGTGACTAAAAGAACTGTGAAGTTGTCATTAAAAGGCTTAGGTTTGTATAATAAAGAATTTCGAACGCGATTTATTGACCGTGAAGACTGCAGCTGCAAAAAGTTATTTGTAATCGGGTGCATTGTCAATTAAAAAATATACTAGCTGTATCGGATGCTCAACTACTAATTTTCCATGTATATTCAGTGTATCCTATCCTCTTTAAAATATAGATGCAATAGTAAATAAATTGAATGATAGATGTAATAAACATTATAGCAGAATGAGCTTACCATATGTATTTAAATTTTAAAATGCTTCATATTATAAAGGAAATAACAATATTTGTTACTACAATACCAAAACATGAATAGGTACTTAGAATTTAGATCAAACTCAGTTTATATTTTACGATAGATACTTGTATTATGTAAAATACTACTACATAACACATTTATACGTGTATGATTTTTATTATATTTTTCAATCAAATAAATTTTCTAAATATAAATAATATATTAAAGAACTAATTAAATTATATAGCTGCAAAATAACATAAAGGTAATGCGTTAGAGTTGTAGATTATACTGTATACATGCAAATAAAGTCATATTCCAATTACACATTTTTCTTTAAGTTTATTCTTGTTCAATAATAATATATAATATTCGTCTTGATAAAAATCTCGTGTTACAAAAATGATTGTTGGTCATAACGCATAACAATCATAATATAATGTAATATGAATTTATGACCAGTGGTCAATCGGTATAATACTACACTATTACAGTATAATACAGGTATTCCAAAAAAGTTTACAAGTGTAAAAGTGGTTGGAAAAAAAACTTAGGATCTACTTGACGTTGTTAGGCTAATTTATGGTTTGTCTATTTCGTTTATCAATTAAATAGTGCAATAACGATATTATTTCACAAAATATAACTATATAGGTAAATAATTATTAATGACCCAGTTGGTTAGTTTTTGTTAATATTTTGAATTAGTAGTTTGAACCATTTATTATTTAAAACTACAGCAAAGGTTTGTAATGTAATAAATATATATTTATCGAATTATTAATATTATGTCAATGCTAATAAGTAGTAATTAGTAATAGTAGACCTTAGTAATAGTAGAAATTAATATTATAATATTTTAAAAATGTATTGTAAGTATTTGTAACTATTAAAACAAATTCATAATGTCATTTTGAATAAAAGCAACATAAATAGAATTTATATAAAATAACTTATTTATTATAACTTTAGGTTATTGATGTATATATTGTTGAAAAATAAATGATATACTATATTCTATTATATCCAAATCCCATACTAGAAAAATAATTGATTTTTTCCCGACACTGAAGTTAAAAATTTTCTTGCTAACTCTGCGTAACTCGTCATCGATAATGACTAAAGTACAGAGTTTGTGATGCATTATTGTTTTTAATCATAATATAGTTCTGGAAATAATCATTATAAATATTATGTATAGGTACTATATGGGTAATACGCCGAGTACCTAATATGCTAATACACTTAAACTCTGTAAAACAAATATTATATATATATATATATATATTATTATATCTTGTCGTAGTACACTTGTAAGTGATGTGTTCGTAATGTTCGTATGTTTAAGTTACGTGAAAGATGCGTAAATACTACTCGAACGAGCCTCGTGCACGCTCGGACTGTTTATATACTTAAGGTATTTTTAGAAATTTACAACTTTAGAACTATAGGTACATAAAATTAAGTATGCGAATGTCAATATTATGCATAATTAATATGTTACGCAACAACTCCTCGATCAGTTTTTTTCTCCGTTTATTTATTTCAACCACCCTTTGGCGGTGGTGAGCGTGCGCGCATGGAGATGATTTGCAGAAATTTACATTCTCAAATTACCTCTTGATCGAACAACAATGTGCGGGGAATAACGCGGGGGGGGGCACTATACAATATGCAAATATCAAAATCAGCCTACAGCCTACAAGCCGGCGGCGGGGTGTGTGCGCGTGTGAGGCGAATAGACGTGAGTAGGTATGTATGCGATGCATAGAACGGGCAGGAATAAGCTAATGCAGGACCGCGGCGGCCGAATGAATTAGTAGATGGTATAGAGCCGGAAAGAGACGGAGAGACAGACACACCGCCGCCAATATAATCGACGTCACCGTGACTCATCGTGAAATCTCGTTATAAACACACCTGCGTCGTGTGCCTATATATCCAGCGGCCGATTCGCACACTTCGTTAACCATTAAATCGAACATACTTGTATATCGTATGTGGTACATATTATATACACACAATGTATCTTATGTTTAAGGCTTAAACATACATTCGGAAACATCGCGTAAAAGCCGCGTACGTTCATGCGCCGAGACCCAGCCGTAAACTTTTTCCACGATCAAGTGTATATCATTATAATAATAATTGTGTTATTGCAGTTGCACCCCATATTATGTAAGTCGAATATCTGCCCTGCGGGCATAATTTGTTGAATAAATTCGAATTAGTAAATAGATTATCGCACGACCACCAACAGCATAGTGATTTTGTAACAACGCCTTTTACGTCGAAATTATAATACAAACTTGCACACATTTTGAATTAACAATGGATTAAGGCATATTTAGGTCTAAACGTTTCCTCATCATTTATCCGAAATACTGAGAACAGTGAGACCACTGACTTCCATTTATATTTTCAAAATATTTTTGTAGACAATTATCTTATATTGGTTAATTACGAATCCGATCCGTATTTTACAGTTAATTAACTCTACAGAGTTAACGTGAATTTTAGGTCACCTAACAGTTGGGTCCTAACCTAACCTAACCAATGGATAATTTACACAACTTTTGAGTTTGCACATCACAATTCACATGGTAGTAGGCCTGTACAGAACATAGATTCGTATTATAATATACTAGTAAAATATGATTTAATTTTAATAATTATAGGAATGACCATTACATATAGATAAATATAAAATATATAACAAAGATGTTTTAGTACATCCAATGAATTCACTAAAAATATTAAATTTAACTCTGAAATTTGAATTTAAAAAAAAGTATTCTGTCAAAAATATTGCATCCGGGAAATGTACTTTGAACACGGGTACCTACTTGTCTGATATTATACGTGTACACTAGTACACTTATAATTATTATAATTGTCATTTTTTGTAATACTTACCAGTTACCGCGTCAATAACAATAACGTTAATTGACATACTGATGTATTGTACTACATTGTGGTTATGTCATTGTAATAGTGTGGTTCAAAATATTTGCAATATCATTCTCCAATCGAACGCTTCATTTTTTTCCCTTAACATTATAATTTATCAAACAAACAATTACGATCTATGTTATATCTTATTTTAATATAATATGGAAGTAATTTAATGACATATATGAAAACAATATCTTATTATTACCTAGTTAGAGTCCAACGGAAATGTGTCTAACGTGTATTTAATATTTATGTATATTATATGCTATTTAAACAGTGTTGGGTTTTGTAAATAACTTATTGTTTGGCAATGGACCGGTTTATTTTTATTTCAATAAATTATATCATACTGTCAATGACTTTTTAGTACCAATTCAAGACAATTTATTTGACAAATCATTTGGCAACGCAATTCTATAGGCCATTTTATTAAGTAAACATCATAAAGAAAATATTACCCAAGCAAACTGCATATAAATAATTCAATAAATAAATAGTGTTTGTAATAGTAATAATAATACATTGACTTTTTATGGCAAGGGCGCTGAAAGTGTTCACTATTATTTCGATTGCAAATTAAACGGTACTTTTAGGTAATAGGTTTTTATATTTGCTTACCTAGTAGTTATTGTAAAAATATTATTAAAAAAATACAAAAAAATGTAAATGTTCCAAGTTCCGCTAAAAATCATTTTAAAACGTTGTATTAGAACTCCAATATCTGACCTAGAATTCTATCAAACTCTTAGTTTTCTTTTAGATTTGGAGATTGAAAAGCTGCCATGTTCAGTTCTATTGTAAGTTACTTAACCATGAAATTCAATGAATATAATATAAACGGTACCTATGTAATATTTTTTGGAAAGTGGTGAATTTACGGGTTCACCAAGGAATTTCATATATATTGAAGATATTTTTGAACTAAATTATACAGAGTGCATAGGTCACAAGTACATTGTATGGTACCTAATACATAATATATTATTATGTTTCACATAAATCAAAAGTATTATTCTATAGTTTTATATGATAGATTTTATTTTAGTAGAAATACCAAGCTCTAATATTCTATCAGAATTATGGACTGAATTGACGTTGTACGTTGTTTTATACAAGAGCACATTAATAGCCAATAGATCTGAATTGTTGACAACTACACGGTGTATCTGTAATTTAATATAGCTGGTAGTTTGATGAGGTACTGAATTAGAAGTACATATATTATGAAAACTAATGGTATGCCTATTTTTATGGAAAATGCTATTAAGATGTGTATACACTATACAGCCACGTGGACGAATAACTACACTCGGACACACACACGAGTTTAAGAAAAGAGCCTTTAGGATATACTAATATTATGTATTACATGGAAAAATCACATACTTGTATAGAAGTAAACAAGGACTTGTTTGATAAAGATTGCGCATACTTTAGCTGGATCACTCTGTATAGAGTGAACGAGCTCCATAATATTATAATAATATAGAGAAGAGTTTCCATTGTATCGACAATTCCTTACGACTTAGATTTCTTTGAAAGTTTTGAACCGTATTTAATATTTACACAAGGATATACATAAATATGTTTTTGTACTAAAAGTTATAATTATTCATTGTATACCTATCTTATTTGTCTGAATACTGAATAGTATACATTTCCTACACCATTATATGATTAATACAATGAAGATGATTTTTATTTCACTAGTAAAAGTAGTTTCATAAACGAAAGACAATATTATTTATTAAAGATCAGTAATTTTTAATTTTTTTTTTTTATAATTGGGCATTATTAATTTTTTTATGATAAATGTATAACTGATGTAGTAAGTACAAAAATAATAGGTATAACGTATACTGGCTATACTGAATTATGATTTGTAATTTCAATGTATAAGAATCAAATTTGAACGAGTAGTTCTAAATACTTCAAGATGTATACAATTAACTACTAAATCGATATTTGTGGAATTTGTATTTCAATTCTCAAGAAATATTCTAGTTTAGGATTTAAAATCAAAAATGTATGCTGACATTCAAATAGTAATAACATAAACATATAGTAAAAAAATATTGTCAAGTAATGACTTTAAATTATGCATAAAATATATTTCCAAAAACGTTATTACTTTTCGTGAAAACGAGTGTTTACCTTTAAAATAATCCCCTTGTATATCCAAATAAAATATTTAAAATATAATATTTTTTTAAATAAAATGTGTGTGCCGAATGTCAACGAATATAAATTGATTTTTATGGCTTAAAATATTTAGTTAGATTATAATATTTTATAACTAGTACATAATATTAAACACTGCACCTGGCTTAGTTGTCATTACTATAGAACCATGTTTTTTAGTGTTCAATAGACAATAATCATAGAACAGTACAAATAGGAAATGTTATTTAAGTGTAAGTCTAATATTGAAAAATACTGTTTCCATCCAATTAAATACTCCACACGCCATTGTTAAAATGTGCACTACAGGGAATTCGCTTGATGAGAATAAATGTTGATAAAACCTTTTATATATATAATATTATATACATATTATATTTAATTAGAATCATGTTTCTATTTTCTATTAGTTTTGTGAATTAAATAATATAATTATTTTTCCTTACAATTCCCTATATTATTTTATGTTTTATTTTAATTTATACTATATAATTGATTCTTAATATCGTGAATTTATTAATTGTATGAAACTTAATTTATGCAAACCTTTATTTTCTAATTTACAATTAGTACACAATACATCCGATCCGATAAAAATAAATACATTTTTGATAAAATAACAAATGGAAATAATTTCCATTTATTACAATCATGGTTGTCCACTGTTGTAATTTGTTGCATTATCGACCTGCAATAATGCTCAAGAAAATAAATGTTTTTAATCAGTTTCAATAGAGTTATCACCACAAACAGTTATCTCTCATATGTCCCTCTACATCCCCTTGTGGAAATGGTTACAGTACTAACATAGTACCAATTACCATTAATATAGTTATAACCAAACTTAAATATAAGTTAATGAAATAACCATAATAAAGCACTATTTAAAAAAAAACCAGTTAGATTTTATTGTTTTATTCATTAAATATGTTCCGAAAATTTACAATATAATATCGTTCAGGTGAAATTTTTCGATTTTTGAAATTAAAAATAAACTTAAAATCAACTTTGCGTAAGGCCAGAGGGCATCGTATATGTATATTCGTATTATATACTATTAAATTAGATTACTGCATATAATATATATAACATAAATTGTTTTGTATATTTTGTTACCATACTTTTCATATTGAACTTTTAAATTAAACTACAATGAGACGAAACACACAAAAACGTCTAAGAAATGTTGTAAGACTTCAAAATACGTTGTTGTGCATCAATTTTCGTGTTCGTGGCTAATGGGGTCACACTTAATGCACATTACCGGAATGTGTTGTGTAAATTGCGGTGAGAATGACTCCCTGCGATGAGAGCATAAATGACTATAGTAGTTTGGATCAATGTGTGTTAGAAATGTAACGGCTATACGTTGAGGATTGTTAATTGTTATTTATTTGGACCTTTTGCAAACAAAAGACAGACTACTGATCCATCAAGCTCTAGAGTGCTTTAGTATGTTTAAATACAAATC
Source organism: Myzus persicae (assembly GCF_001856785.1). Lineage (NCBI taxonomy): Eukaryota > Metazoa > Arthropoda > Insecta > Hemiptera > Aphididae > Myzus > Myzus persicae. The sequence continues at coordinate 138,270 of NW_019103881.1, forward strand.
ATTCAAATATTCATATGTTCTGTCCAACTTTCATGGGCGCACCCATCTTGAACTCCCGTATTCCTATATTTTATGAACACAATATTAATTACTTATTATGTTTGAAGTACTAGTTTTTTTTCATTCAATCCTTTTGTCAGATTTTTTTACTTCTGTATATTAATATTTTGTTTCAAATACACTGAAATTAAAAAAAAAATTTATGTATTTACACTGAAAGGAGTAGGTGCATTGAAATATTTTAAATATTTAATTTATAATTTATAATTTAAACCAATAAACTCAAATAATAAAATAGAAATAAAATTTCTTGAAATATTTTTAAAAAAAGCTATTAAACATAGTATCAAATTATGGCAAAGTTAAAAATATGTATAAATAAATTAATGACCTCACAATGTAAATTGGTGATTTTCACAAACTGTTACATTTTATTTTTAATTAAAATATTCATTAAATATTAGAAATATTATCAATTCTATAATATATCTAGTATTATAATATAATGCGGATTTATTTTTAAAAATTGCTGTATAAAATTAAAATGTGAGTTAATAAATCATATGTCAAAAATATTATGTTTAAAATGAGACTAAATTTAACTGGTGAATTGATCAGAATGTGTGTTGACCTGAAGAGCCTAATAATTGACCTACAAAAAATCATCCATCATCTGGATTTAATAATTTATGCATAATACGATAATCTTGGCCATAGAAGTCGCCAATGGACAACGCTAACATACAAGTATTGAGGGTTGGAAATAAGAAAAAACGATAAATCAAAAAATGGGTAAACAGAAAAAATTATATACACTTTAATAAATCGTAATTTATTAAAATTAGGTGGCTACCTAATATTGTTAGACCAAACAATATACTAGATATGTATGCACCTTTCCAGCATTAATTAATAAAATATGGAACACTGCTGTACTGTTTGTCTCACAACAAACCCCATACAAATATTAATCGTTTATCGCATGTGCCTCATTAAATTGCTCATGTATTGTTGACATGTTGTTGTAAACGTACCGGAAACGACTAACAAGAACACTGAACAACGGCAACAAGACAAAAGCAATAATAATCTGGCATAAGTGCCGTGTGCGACACGCCACTTAAAAATCCGGGGACACTACTATTTTCAGTTGAACCTTATGAGTTATGACGTAGGTGACTCAAATGCAGTTAATTTTGTAGTGTTTTAAAAAGAACATCAGAAGGATTTAATGTAAAATGAAATACAACCCGAATTATTTCTTACGACTCTCATACGCCTTTTTGTGTATCAGCTATTTGAAAAATCATCACCTTCATTTTGTAGTTACCTAAGACCCATACATTTTTTCATTATTTCTTGTGTACAATGTACATGTTATGTTTCTAAATTCTAAGCTAAACTCTATAAATATATATTAAAAAATATTGCTTGCTATGTTATCTGTTTACAATTTAATCATATAATATTGTAATGCAGTGTTTCTTAACCTATGAGTCCCTTTCATTAACTAATAACAATAGGGAAGTAAAAAATTAATTTAAATTTAAAAATAATCATAATATTTCACAACATTTAGATAAATTAGATTTACAAATCCGTATTTTTTTTCATTATCATTATCTTGGTGAAATTATGCATTCATTTCAAAACAAACACACAATAAAATCGTAATTAATAATATTCTATCTTATTTTTATATATTATTATATATTTTACAGCATACTAAATAATAATAAGTAAATAATATTTTGATTGATTAGTAGGCACCATTTATAATACAAATTAACGGGAACTAACTGCCAAGTCATTTTAAATAGGCAGTGATACATTTGTAAAAATGCAAACAATTTAACTACTTACTCATATTTAAAATTTATCATTATTTCTATCCATCTGGTGATTTTCTTAAAATTTAAAATATCCAGTGAATAACTAAATCAAAATAACTAGTTTCTACTGTCTATGTATGAAAATTAAGAATAATGTATAGTTTATTAACTACTGTAATATTGTACAATTATTATATTGTACCTATATTTATTGTATATTTTTTGCTTTACGATTTATCTTAAGTAACTTAGAACATTAACTTTATTTTTAACATCAAATGACGTTTGAGAAAAATTACCTATTTAAAAAACAAAATGTTTTCTACAATTCCTGTGACATTATTATTACATATTTTAGAACCATCATCATGCTACGTATCGTACGAATCGTTCTTCCCTCTTAATGTTTTGGTCAAGACCAAATATCTAAAAAAATGTTTAAGCACAATTAAACATTATACAGTACAATTGGGGTCGTTTGTGTAGATATGGCTTACCGCCAGCCTCAAAGGTGTGCTCATGGAGTTCCTATAAAACTGAAAATTTTAAATGAGCTTCGATGTTGCCTTGGTGACCTTTTCCTTATTCAGTACTTTCACATTCAGGTAGATACCTAGGTATTTGACCCTTCCCCAACCATCACATATTTATGAATTCCGCAGTTTATTATTAAGGAACATGGTTACAGCAAACGGGATATCATTCAACGTTACATGATTCGTAGGTACGTAATGACGAGACGAATAAATAAACGGTTTTCCAATAAATTACAATATTTGTTTAAAAAAAATTATAAACGTAAATATAACCATACAAAAAATTCCCAGTAAATAGACATACTTATGGAATTTTAAAGATTCGTTTCAACGAGATTTTGTTGCACCACGTAACACTTTAGCACTTGCGGAAACTGTTTGATCGAAAATCGATAGAACGGCACCGGAAGGCGTGGTGAAAAACGACAACAACCTCAATTTCTTAAGCTATGCATCGATGTGGCTGTATGTAGTCGTTCAGTAGCTGTCAATGAGTGCAATAAACAAAAAAATATGCATAACGGCATACTATGCTATACGTGATTCGGTACCAAATATCAATTTCAGACGATGCTGCACTGTATAGTTCCTTATTTCTACACTAGCGGTGGATTTTCATACTTCGTGTTGTAGAAATATTATATTTTATTTTAATTCCGTACGGCCGCACTCGACCATATGGTTTGAATTCAGGAATCCTGTAAATCACATCCTGCAGCACCAATCAAGCTGAGTTAACCTATTTTACTAACTTAAAATTTAATATCTAATGGGAATTAAACTATTGTTGAATAATATTTGGGAAGATAGTTTTTGACAAAGAAGATAATCCACACCTTATTGGCGCCGACTTATGACTATGCTGGTTACTATTACGTCTAATTAGACTACGTTTCAACGATAAGTATGAAATAATTTTTTAACTTTGCAACCCTCGCAACCCCCAGTTATAACTGTAGTTATAGCATTTAACATAAGGTATATTTTATATTCTTGATTATTCTCATTAAAAATGTTGTACAATCGCTAAGTTAACAGGTAAACCAAATACTGAAACCCGTATTTAGATTTTCCATGCGTGTATATAAATATTATTATAATGTGTAAAAATGTGATATTCTGCTATAATGGACCAATAACAAACCTTGATAGTTGATGGTACCTAGTCATAATTTAATCATGGCGTTCTATTAATGTAAGTTACCTTGCGATTTTCTTAACCATAACTTCTGTAAATGTATTTATGTATATTTGGCTACATTTCAACATTAATGTATTGTCTTCCTTTTAAAGTCAGAGTTATTAAAGACGATTATACATAATGTCAGTATACCTAAATTATCGAAGGTACACTCACTTTGAAAATGAAAGCTATTAATGAGATACCGCGATGCTATTATGGATGTAATATCAAGTGATTATACCTATTTATTTAATTAATGACGCTTATTTTCAATATCACACAACAGTTTGTTTGAACAAGCGATATTTAACACGTACCTACTTGTTTGATGGATTTATATTCAAGTGAACTGTAAAAATATTAAGTTATACTGTTTTTTTTTTTTTTTAACAGAGGCTTTTATGCATTGCCCTTTAGGAGTAAAGTATCTTTATTTACATTACGTGGGCTTGCTATAAAGTTGATATTTTGACATCGTTGACAAAGTATGGTAGTAGGGGTATAAGACTAGATGGATCGTGACCAGGTGCGTGCTTGGGTTAAGTGCTATAGAAAAATAAAAACAAGTCATTTTCAAGGTGCAAAACGTTCGTGCAGAATTCCTATTTGAAATCGGAAAACCGTAATTTTACTCCGGTGACACGGTGACATTTACTATAAGTACTCGTATTAATTCGGTAAAGGGTTTAAATAATTGGATAGCAGCTGGTAAATAAATTCGAGACTCATTAAACGTTGCGTCGCTAATGCACTACGAAGCGAACACACACAAACACTACAGGCGAATGATTTTCATATTGATCCTCAGAGTTATTGTAGAGAATTATTTTTAGGGTTATGAGAGAAAAACTAGAATAGTCATAAAAGTAGGCGTACTTATAAATTATAATATCCTCTTAAAAAAAAAAAAAACATCTGCTACACCAACAGTATTAATCTGATTGATTTCAATAAATTTTGTTTGATGTAATAATACTATAACGTTTCGATGCACTCCATTAAGTCAGTTGTGTTTATAGAATTGATATTGTCTCTTTAATTTACTTACAACATGATTGATCTTTCTATGTAACAACCTTTTACAGTAAATTACCAAATATTATTGTCATAGACATAATTATTGTATTCAATTTCAAATTCTTGTTAATAAACTATCTCAGACATGCTCGTATCTTTACGTTTTTACGTCAATAAAATTCATCTTTAATTGGAGAAAATATGATTATAAACTTGACATAATATTTTTAAATTGCAAATATTTAATATCAAACAAATTTTCAAAATACGAACCTTTACTCAACAACTTATTGATTATTTATTATTAAATAATGATATGAACAAATAGGTTTTTGAAAAAATAGTAATCAAAAAGTTACATAATATGAGCATAGGCAGGTATCTATTATTTTTAATTCATCGATGTTTACTGTTAAAAATTAGTTTATTGTGTGATAAACTGAATTTATGTTTTCATACAATTATTTATACATAAATTTACATATATTATTATACCTATATTGTATATGAATATGTTTTAAGTATATTTTTAATAATCAGGGTTTTTTTAAACAAAACGAATTAGTTTGTAGAAAAAGCTGGTTGCTTTAAGACTATTTTTGTTGTACAGTTCAGCAAAGGAATTATTCCATAAAGTATTATTATTGACAATAAACATTAGATCAATACCCATTTGCATTATTTATTAATGCAAATATAAAACACTTTTAAAGTTTTATATCAGAGTAAATCTTGAATATAAAAGTTTTACTACTACCACAATACCCGACCCATATTTCATTTACGAATAATATTAAAAATGTATATAAGTACTATGAATATTTATTTTCATTAATATATAATATTATCATTTTCATAATTTTTTATAATAATTATATAGTTTACATTATTTTTACAGTGAACACACGGTTTGCATATTATAGTTGATGTTGTACAAAGGCAGATTATACAAAGAATAAGTTTGTGTGCTTCAACTAATGACGTCGCAATAAATAACAGTAACTTTTGACCTAAAACCATGTATAACTATTATAATATACCAACGACATATCTATTATCATTTTTTCATGATGGAGACTTGAATTTTATATGATGAGTTGTAAAACTTGAGTTTATGGTGCGTAGTACGAGTACCTACTTATGATTGGTATTTGTGATTTTTTCTAATTTTCCATGATTTTTTAGATGATTTAAATCTTTTTTTATTGTAACCTAGACAGCTTATACTTTATTACTTTTATTAAATTTAAAAATAATTCATATTTAATTTTTGTAACAGTAGTTACACAAAATATGACAATATAACTATATATTATTAACAATAATCAATATTCCAACATTTTAAACTCACAAATGATCTGAACTTCGGTCGTTTTGACTAAAATAAAATAACCACAAACTGTTAAATCACAAAATGTAAACAATTGCATGTGATTTTATATTTATGAATTGTAGTCATAATTATAATTTTAAATAGAAATTGAAGTATACAATAAATTATTTTGAAATGAAAGAAGTGTTTTAAATTTAAAACTGCCCAATCATTCTAAAACTCAAATTTGACAAACGTCGATTGGACAACTAATTGAAGCCACGAAGCAAGAAAACTACTGTTGAATATGTCACATTATTCTCAATGAAATAAAATAAATTTAATTACATTAAAATATAATTTAGAATTTTTTTGAAGTAGATATTTTTATTTCAGGATTTTATTCCAGTACTTTCCTGATTTATATACAGTTTAGTTTATATTAGTCAACTCTTTTAAAGCTCTTCAGTCTTATAGTAATTCTAACTCTCATCACGAACCTGTTTACACATTCTCCTCAAGCTTTTTATACGTAATCCTTTGCTATTTTTACTGTTTACTTATACTAATACTACTTTTTTTTTCTTAATATTTCTAACATTTTGTATAAGATATATTATACTCGTAGTAGATAGTAAAATTTTTGTGTTATACCATATATACCAGTTATTTATCATAAGAATTTTTTTAATAAACATATAAAACAGATTTTTCTATAAATAATTTTATCATCTAAGATAGTAATTTATTACACACATCAAACTTTGGTAATAATTCTTTTTTATGTAGTTATTAAATATTTCATATACCTAGATTGTATAGCCATAAATAATTTAAATTTAAGAATCAAATAGTGAATGTTAAAATAACAACCAAATCGTCCATATCCCCATCTCTCAATCGACTAAATTATTTGACCGCCACTTATACCGACTAGTATCACTAGTACAGTGTTCATGGTAAAACATTTTTTAAAATTAGGTATTAAAATAGAAAAACTATACATTTTCAACTTTAAAAGATTAGTAAATTTTCATGATTTTGATGAATTTCTTTAAATTTTTAATCACAAAACAACATTTACTATACATTAAAAAAATGAAGCAACAAATTTAGAACATTTTAAGTATTTATGTAGACGCAAAATTATCCAAAATAATTTGAAAGTAGTATTTTCTAGTATAAATGCTAATACAAATATTTGGTGAAAATATTGATCTGCAGTTAAATATTTTTGAATTACAACAAATAAAAAATTTCGATTTTGTTATAAACTAGTTAAGCGTAAAATTTCTGTCTTCACTATTTTTTTTATGTTTAAATGTACTGGGAATTTCAAATGTGGACTACTCTAAAGTACCAACTAAATTCAACTTTCTATCAGAGGCCACCCTCAAAGTTGAATATAGAACCATTTTTTCTACTGTAAAGTGTCTACCCAGACAGAAAAAACGTATAAATCAATACTTAGATAATCAATAATTTTGTTCGGACATTATTACTGTTTTAAACATATTTAAACTGTTTGTATAGCTATATATATGTATTATCATTTATATTAAATTATTATTAAATTCATTGTTTAACTCAGAATTTAAAATTGTTTCTTCAATTATAAAATAAAATAAATTAGTACAGTTATTTAAATTTGTGAAAAAACCTAGAAAATAATAAAATCTCCTTTAATATTAAAATATTAAAATTCCACTAGAATTATTATTTATACATACAACATAATTCCGTTCTGAGGGCACATGTTGTGTTGTCTCCGTCTTAAAAACGTACATCATACCAAATTCAAGTGTTGAAATTTTGTGTCGTTGGCTTTAATATTTGAGTTGATTTATCTACTATTCAAACTTAAAGAAAAAATATAATAGCTAACGGCAAAAAATTAAGGGCTAAACAAAAATGTAGTATATTCTAACGGAGACAACACATGCAAGTGTGTCATTTCCTTTAAACAAATACAACTGTAATAATGTAAACATTGTATTATACTATGACTCGTCATTGTACTTTTTCATACTCAGTTATGCACCTTCAATTGGTGTTTATTCAGTGTAATAATATTTTGTTTTTATATGTCTAATATCTTAAATTTTAATTGAACGAAAACAGTTTGATCTATCGATAATAATATATTTTGAACATGACATTATATTCTGTACCTATTGGTTTAAATAGACGATGGGTACATTTTGAATTAAAATTAGGATGCATGCTGTGCAATGTGCATTGTGCACACAGCTATAGTATTATGATTATGACAACTCTGTTAACGAGATTAATTTGTATCAGATCGTCCCAAATGTGGTTAATGGTTTAAGTCAATTAATGTAACAACAGTATACGGGTTAAAACACTGGTCTGGTGAAAAAAATAATAGTAAAATATATCAATAAAAATAATAACAGCTAAAGCTACAAATTAAAGAATAAATGAAAACAAGGTCGTATATAGTCCTCAACAATTTAAACGAAGTTTCAAAATGTATTATAATATTGTTTGTTACAAAAAATTGTTTCAATAACAATTCATTAACTAACTAATTTGTACACATATTATATTATTATACATAACTGTAAATACAAAATTTAACTTCATATACTGATACATTATGAACTTTACATACAATATTGTTTTGTACAGTTTTTCTAAAAAAACTTTTAAGCCCCTTGATGGATGTGGTCACCCAAGGGTTTACCGAGGGTATAAATATCCCAGAAATATTATTCTGAGGATGAGATCTCCCTTTTCCCGTAATAACAATTTGGTTAAAAGTTTTTAAAGATATGCATCTTTTTTATTTTACATGACTATGTTATTTTCAATCATAGCTTCAATGCGTGAGTTAAAAGTAGACATGCGTTTATCCTCATTTGTATACTAAATTAAAGTAAATAAATAAATACATTTATTTGCATTAATTTACATTGATACAAAATACAATATGTGTGAAGAAAATTCTTTTTTTAAATTATTAAAAAAAAATTTAATTTAACATTTATTATTCTGTAAATTAGTTGACATAATAAATAAACCAATAGATGATGTTTTACATTTTAAAAGGTAATTTATTTGATCACAACGTACATACTTATACAATCAATTTAGGTAGGCGTACCTAGTACCTAACTATACACCAAATTACGAAACAATCTCTAGGTTTTCTTCATTTACCTAACTTTAAGTACCTACACTTTATTCCACACCGAATTACGTAGTCCAGTCTACGAATGTATGTTGTGTAATTTATGTGAATTACTTTGGTGGTTCTCTATATATTAATGTCTTATATGGCCATAAATAAGTATTTCATTATTAAAGGTTACGTTTCCTATTATACTGAATGTATCAACACAAATTCATTTTGTTAAATGTTTGCACCGATGAAAAGGTTTTAAAGTAGATGTTCTGTAAAAGCGTAATAGATATATTAATCTATATTTTATTAATTTATATATATTATATTAAATTCACTATACGTGTAAGAAAAGTTTTCGCGAAGTATAAAAGTAGGTATGTATAATATTACATTTCACTTCTTACATGCCATAGTATAAATACCTACTCCAAAGTTTGACGGAGAAGTCGGTGATTTCTGTCTTTTTCATATTATTTTCCGAACAAATGCATAATAATATTATATAATATATGGTCTTAATTATTTGAAAAAAATTTACATTGTTTAGTTCAATAAAAATTATCTCAAAATAACATTGAGTAATGAATATATTACAACTGGAGTTGACGCTACAATGTATTATACTATTATCTCTTCATTATTTAAATCAATTTAATTGAAATAAACTGTAGGCATTTTACCTTGTATACTTATCCATATGCAGTACACCAGAGTATCGTGGGTACACTATTATAATTTATAAACTATGATTACTAAATACCTAATCGTTTAATGCTATAATAAATTTATCGTACCAATAATCGTATCGATCTTCGAGATAAAATTATGAAGCTTTCATTTATACGACATTCATAAATATGGCTATGGTTAAAGTTAATTGATAAACATAAAATGTCATACAAAATTAATTTTTTCATATAACTGACACATACAATATCACTGATATCAGGCGATTCAACGTATACGTTATCGTTACCCGTGCAATAGTAGGAAGCAAATATAATTTAATGATTTAAATGTAATACAATTTTAATGTGTAACTATCTCAATCTGCGAAAACGATCTGAGTGTACGTACCGGTCCACGTTACTAGCTCTCGGATGGGTGACCACCGGGTTTCTTAGCAACACATCTTTGCCATGCATACACAACCACGTGTTACAATCCTACCAACATAAAAACCTACTAAATATCCGTACAAAAAACTCCCTATCATATCACCCATTGGGACCCATTGGCTACCTTTTAATACCACGGATCTATTTACATCATTATACGGTAAGTGAGTATTGAAGTATTAGTTATTAATAATTTAATGTGATACCTATAAAAAATATGTACTATTATCATAATTACATATCAATAGTTCAATAAATGCAATGTTTTTGGGAACAATTAATTCAACTTAGGTACCTGTATTATATTATTACTAACAGTAAAATAAATAACTATAGACTATAGTAATAATAAACATATATCATAAAATATACTTATAGTATAAAATATAAATAGGCTGACAGATCGTCTTCGCTCAGAATCGTATACCTTAAGGAATGATTTATCATTAAATTTAAATTTAACATAATATACTTATATTATAGAGACTTACTCCGTGACGTGATACACTGAACGCCTACTGTACAGCAGAGAGGTTATCTACTTTCCTCATTTTTATTTTATTATTTTCTTTGCGATGATACATTTTTTTTTTTTAATTTTAAAAGGCATTTACATGTGAGCGCATTTTGCCAAATGTATTTTATAATTATCATTAACGTCAATAATTGTTTATTATATATTTATATAAACTTTAAATTTTCTTATTAAGTTTCCTAGAAGTCTGAAATTGAAAAAGGTATACATATATTATATAAGGTAGTATTGGGTGAAAAAATGGTAAGTTGACTTAAACCCCTCAAAAAGTACAGCAGTATTACACTTCGACGTCCCAAAATCCTAACATATCCTGGTCTCCGACAACAAAATATCTGGGAGTTATCTCATATATAAAATTAACTTCTTCGAAATTACAACAGGGTAACACGATTCAAAATTCTTTGTGACTTTACCCCTTAATCAATCTGTATATGTCCCAGCATACAGTATTGCCCCGCCATTTTAGGTGATTGCTTGTTACACACATGCAGTTTGCACTCCGAAATTTCTTATTAAAATTACTACACATTTTAATTAAAATTAACGTTAGCAATTTATCGCGTGCATTTGATATTAGCGTAGTAGTTGATGATAACTAAACCTAAATGAACACAAAAAATAAGACAATCATTGTAATAATATTTTGTAAGATTGTTATCTATTTTGAATTGTATACATGCTAAGTTTATATTTTTATATACAGAGTTAAATCTTAGGTACCACATTTTATTTTTTCAAGGGATGATATTCATCGTCGAGGGACATCAACGACTGTGTAATTATTATTTTCAACCAACATTGTCCCGAGAGACGACGACGAAACCGTTTTTCTAAGACGATTTACAACGCAGAATTGTGCTGGGAATTGTCGTACAAAGATCCATTTACTTGGATATCTTAGCATGTCTTGTATTTGACAGTGATCAATTATAAAGTGAGCCAAATTTATTCCAAACAGAAATAATCGAAGGATAATAGACATTTTTAGTCTGTTTGAAAAATTTGTGGTTTGAATGTAATATATATTATGTTATTTATAGGTTTATTTTAGTAAGTACCTCGATTTTCGTCATTTTCTAGACAATCAATGGGTAGTTTAAAAATCATAAGAGATATGTTTGAGTATCTAACCAACGTATTTTTCAAATAATTAAAAGTTAAGTAAAAAATTTACTGAGTATAATAAAACATAATTTTTAACAATAATATTTTGTTCCTTTACAACTTTATGCATGTACAATTCAGAATAATATATTGTGATATTATCTAAATCCTATATTAATATTTTTGATGGGTTAGAAATGTTTGTTAAACTTTAAGTCGCATTACGTCAGTTTATGAATGTTTCTACTTTGTTGTGACTTGAACTAGTTATATTAAATTATCATTGTTTGTGTTTCAGATAAAATGAAAGTTATATTTTATATTAAACTATTAAATAATATATCATGTTGTATTATTATTGCAGTCTTGTACTCTTATTCTTATATATATATCAATCACCTTTTAGTTAAATTATGGTATTTTAAATTACAAATCATATTTCAGCATGATGTCAACTTACTGTCAAGTAAATATTATTATATATTGCCATGCATAACACCTTTGTAGTTTCATTTTTCAAAGTCAATTATTTTTTAGTCTTAATTAGAATAGGTATCTAATATCTATAAAATATTCCTAATTTAATAAAAAAGTTAATTTACAACTTTCAAATTGCATATGTGCTTATCATTTCTAAGAATTATATAATTATTCTATTCTTCTAAACTTTGACGGGTATTAAGATGGGTACAGCATTATAGGCACCAACAGTAATTGTTCTATGAGAACTAAGGAGGGAAGGGTAAGTTTGTTCATACATAATAGTAATTAATAAATAAAATATAATATTAATTGTTATCTTGGATTAATAGAATTTTGTATAATGGTGACTTTTTTTTCGTACGATCAATTTCTATTTGTTGTATAGTAATTTACCATGAAAAACAAACTCAATTGAAAAAAAAATTTCGAAAAACCGAGGAGGAAATGCACCTTACCACCTTCGGGGTGACTATGCTAGTGTATTGACATACACGTTTGACCGTGGGTAGATAAGTAAGATAATTTTATTTGATTAAACGTTGACATACAACTCCCCGATAAAATTACAATATGGTATTAGTGTATTACATACAAAGACGTATGTCTCTCCTTAATTTTAAATAAAGAAAACAGTATAATGAAATTTAAACATAATTCAGTGCAATAAATTACTTTATAACGATCTATTCAATTGTATATATATTTTCAATATTATTATTTAGTTATGTTTAAAACTGTATACTTAATATTGCTCAAGTTTACCTTAATGCAAATTTTAATTTAAAAAACGTTTCTTTTATTGACTTGTTTGAATTAATGTGATCCATTTATCAACATATTTCACTGAATACTAAACGTTATAAATGTATAATATTATGTTTCTATTATTTTCATTATACACCTCGTTAGCCACTGTTGCCCCATCAAATAATTTTGAACCGAACATTTTTTATTTACCTCATTCTTTTTGAAATAGTGAATAACGAATATTACCTAATATGGTTTTGATCCATTTTTTTCTTCTATGTTACTCTGTGGTTTTAACATTATTTTTTTTTTCGGTTTAAATAGAGTATACAAACAATAACCTGTTGAAGTTGTTGGTGTACTTCGATAAAGTACTAATATATTAGTAATCTTTCATTAAATTCTCTTTACATCTCGTTCTACACACAAAATTCTTTATCAACCGAATTTTTAGTGTTTTCAACTAAGCGTTCCGCCAACTTAATTGAATCTGGATTTAACAGAGGTGAATACACTAACTATATAAACAAATTTTCACCTTATAATTGTCTAAATTTTATTACCACAAACGGACAATCGTTATCTTGGACATAAGTATCTGGAGAACCAAAACTACTGCAAAAATTTCCCAATAGGTACTTTAATGAATGTTGTTGTAGTTGTATTTCTTTCCATACTAAGACACTCGATCCATTTCACCGCTATGTGGCTCTACACAATATGTTAATATGCGATGAGATGACAATATGATACATGATAAATGTCATTACATAAAATGGGTACATATTTGATGTACAATATAATATATACCTACATAGGAAACAATAATATATCAAAACATCAAATTAAAAAATTAATAACCTACTTAGATGATTTATTACCGTATTTCTTCCATATTTCCTATGGGGATATTAATATATATTATATTATTGACATAATATTGTATGCAATTTGTTTTATCCTGCATACACAATTTGAATTATTGAGTGAACTACTTATCGAACGTGTATTTGTTTTTACGAAATCAATACAATAAGAAATAAATTATGCCTTGTGAATGTTAACACTAAACCTAAAGTCTAAATTGTTAAAAAATAAGTTAAAACTTTTGAAAGCTTTTTCTTACATAGTTTCAGAGTTAAATTTTTTTGATAAAATTACTATCAATGGTAAATACAACAAATTTAAGTTATAGCAAGGGTCAATAGATAGTCTTGGACCTTTCGGTAACTAGGTACATATTATGTATTCGGATAATCAAAAAAAATATTTTTATTTAGTTCCTCAAAGCAAGTATGAGAATTTTTGTATTTATCTTTCGACCAGTGAACGAATTCAATTTATAATTGAAATTAACAAATTTAAATGCTAATTGCGATATAATTTCTATTTTTAAATCCAACTAATATCTAAGAACTACTAGTAGGTTAAATTGGTTTTCAATTTTCTGAATCAGTACAGCAGTTAATTACTTTTGGACTACTATTATTATGGTAGTTTTCGTAAAATAAATATTAAATATAATGTAGAAAATCTGTATGCAACTATAGACTTTTATAATGGAAAATCAGATTTTGTTATTTTTTTATTCTTGTCATAAATCTTTCTTTAATTTTGTGTCACATAAAAAGAAAATAGTTAAAAAGTGTGTATTTTTTTATATGTATCTTTTCTTTTAAATAATATGAAATCATGATTAATGTTGAACCGTTTTAACTGTTTAACTAATTTTGTGAATTTTTCTACATGTGTTATTTTATTCATACACCGTAATATATTACATATGTACAATGTACTACAACATATTATAACATTACCTCACACAATGCATACAACCATAATTTATACTTTCATCGTATTTATCAACAACCGTATTTGTAATAAATAGTATGTTCTTCATAAAATATTATTTACTAATTAATTATCTGTACTTAAAAATAAGTAACTTCTTATTATTATGAATTATTAGTAGGTATACGCATTGTATTTATTTAAGTATATAACTCAACTGTAAACAGTGTAAAATATTATTTCAGTACTCTAATTTATCAGAATATCAAACACTTCAACTTAAGATGAAATAATTATTTCTGTAAAAGTTAAACTCAATAGACAATACGAGTACAAAATAAAGATAGAGCATCATGTTCGAAATAGTGAATTAATAAAAAATAAAAACGGGGGAAGTCGCTCTACTGTATATACTATATAGTATGTTTCGAGTGTACCTTTTTATTGAGGATAGGTCACTGTGAATAATACTGTGTTCAATTTAAATTTAATGATAAATGATTGAATTTATTTGCATTTTGCATACGAAAAACGATTCTACAAACTATATATATATGTAAAGTATCAGCTTCAATTTCTAAGGATATTTTAAAGGATTTTCATCCAAATAATTTATTCGGGCATCGGGTATCGAGTGCTGGATGTATTCTGGTGTTCAAGTACCATCATACAATTTAGACAAACATTTGGTGGTATTAATAACCGATGTTATTGGGATTAGTATGGGCGTTTATACCTGTTAAGTAGTTAAGGTAAAACTTAAGAAAAATATGATCTGCTACATTATTATATCATAAGAATGCCATTTTTTAGTACAAAAAATGCTCTGACCATCGACTTCAATGGGGGCTTATGGTAGAAAACTGTATCTGGTTGGTACTTTCGTAGGTCAAATTTTAAAATTCTCAGTAATTTTTATAATAATAAGAAAAAAAATACAAAAGTTACTTAAAATTTTAATATTATTATTAATTTAAAAAAGTTGAAAATTTCAAATATCTATACTTAAATAGCACAAAAAGAGCCGAAATATTTAAAAATAATATCACGTTTAGAAAATGCTTCACCATATAAAATATGGTAACAATTTAGTGTTGAATCACAACAAAATAACAACATCAATTTTGCAAGAATTTGTAATGCTTTAAAAGTTGATAATAGACAAAAACTCTCATATGATACAAAACGTGTAAAATCAAATATTCATTGGCCCACTATCACATCCTATAATTGTTCTAAAAAAATTAGAGTCAAAGCTCATTCCATTAGTGTAACTTACAGTTTTAACGATTTTAAATTAATCTTAATCATAATGATATAATACTCAGTTGTACACTTGTATTGATTTAAATTGTAGAACGCCTCCGACATGGTAGTCATTTTATTTGAAACGTTATTATTTTCGTGGTAACAAATATGTCGTCGGTGTGTGTTTGGACGTATGGTAATTTTAACGAGGAACCATAGCAAAGCAACACATACTGAAAATAATTTTGTGAGTAATCTAATATTCAGACGAGACGAGTTGACATTCTAGGGTTGACCATCGTGGCCCCTAGGGACGTATGGAATTTTAGGGTAGGTACCTATCTCATTCGATTCCCAAGCTCTAACAAATCCTAATTCGATTAAAGGCATGGATTTTGGTGGCGTTTGAATGGAAACGAAAAAAATCCAAACAAACGATGTTAAACATTATAACAACAATATACGGTATAAGTTATAATATAATGTTATAAGGTTGAAAACACTTTGTTGTAATACACTCAAGTGCAAATATTTACTATTTTGATTTCGGATGGAAATTAAAATGTGAATTATACAATATTACCACTACCTACTTGTAATCAAACCTATGCAATGTTGTTGATGAGTGATAACCATGTATAATGTTTTACCTACGGTATATTAGAATAATTACAATATTACGTACGACGGATAGTTCGATTGATCATTATTTATGATTCATAAACATTGATGCGCCTACTCTAATTCATCAAACTTCATGATATAAATCGTGTTGTTTTTTCAATAATAATATTTATTTATATCCAGCAAAGTGCATTTTACATGAATAATTATTTACAGAAACGGTTACCAAACCGCTTTAGGGTAATGCGCGTATTACCATAGTGTCATACTATAATATAGGTAATGTTATATTATAAAGGTATGTACCTATAGGCTATACTGCATGCTAACCGATGGAAAAAAAAATAGAAAATCGATGGGGTCGAAGGGAAGAAAAAAATAAATAAACAGAAACTATGGGCATAAATATTTATTACGTGACCGGCGTACGGGGTCGGTTGCAATAAAACAACAAAACGCGGCGGTGGGCCATTTTCGAGTGTACGGTATCCGTGTACATAATAATAATATAAAGCCGCGGACGGACGGGAAAATCCCCACAGAAAATGAACAAGGTTTAACGAAGAATCACATAAATCAAACGTCCTTTATACGTTTGCACATCAGTATACGTATATTGTGTACATGTATGGTGTATCGTACACACATTGGTATATATATATTATATATAGTATGTAAAATAACCTTTGCGGCCGGTTTACGTGGACTACCGCTGTCATCTACCGCCACCGCGGTGTAGGTACCCTCAAAAACGACAACACCGATAATATTATTAATATATTATATTATTGTACATAACAGTCGAGTCGGTCGGACTGTGCCGTGCTGGTCGCTATATTGGACCGACTGTCACAGCGGATGCGTACTGGATATACCCTACCTATTATTTCGATACGTGATTCCTGCGTCCTCCCGCGCCGCGCGGCGACGTCCTTTTTGCCGAAAAGGGTATCTGAACTTTATTATTGTTTACCCCATTCACAACAAATAAAACCCTCTACGACGTTTTTATTGGTTTTCCGGAAAGACCACAGGGTTACTCGTACATAATATTGGATATATATATATATACGGTATACACAATGTAGGTTCGGCGAGTCAGCGCGCACGGTGTACGTTTTTCTACTCTCCGCGGTACGTGTTTATTATAGTTTTGCACTATCGTCTAATATTGTTTAATGCACTGCGAATATAAAACAGTAATTAAGTAAGGTAATCATTGCCTAGACTAAGCACCTACTAAATCGTATTAAATAATAAGTACTCAAATTAACTTTAATGACAATTAATACAAATAAAACCGGGAAATCGCTTTGCTGTGATATAGTTTTTGATGTCGGTCTGTCGAGTGTACCTCGTCATTGACTAGGTCACTGCGTAATGCATAATTCTACATTAACTTAAATTATCATATTTCTATATTCATTTTCATCGTTTCATTTTCTCTGTAAGAAAGATTGAAAAATGTAATACAATGTTCCTTATTCATTTAGCATAAGCATTCAAACCTTAAACTCGATCAAACCAAGATATTTAAACGAAGTACTTACAATGAGTTTAGTTCGTTTGTTGTAATTTACAAGAACGTATTTTGGGGATTTCAAACTTGAATGCATATGATTAGATTTTACATAGATATAAACAATGACTTTTTAATATCATTGAGATTCATATTTCCTATTGACTACCAATTTAGACCTCAGATCTATCCACACATCGCACCGTTATATGGTAAGTAAATATTATTGTATTACACTATGAGTTAATAATAATAACATAAGCGAAATTTTAATTTTTTTTAATTTCATTTGTTTGCCGATCAGAACCATGAGGGTCTCCCATATCCCCCTTTAATATACCTTAGATGGATTAACAATTTATACGCCACATTTTGTAGATAAATAAATAAATTATCAATATTACTCAGAACTGTTCTTTCAACACTAGGTTCCCTATTTTACACATTTTCGTGATTGTGTCATAATCTTGGAAAATGTGCCTTTCTATTTTTATTGTTTTTAAACAATCATAAATTCATAACTAATGAGATAAAATTACATTGTATTACATTTTCAAGCTTCTTATCCAACCATACAATTTTTTTATTTTTAGTTATCTTGAAGATCCTAGGCATCCATTTGTCTACCAGAAACAATCAAAGTTGTTAATTAGTGCATTTTTATTATTCCTAATATAACGTCAAACACACTAAAATAAAACATAATTTTAAGTGAAATTTATTTATTTTAGTGAAACAGGTATTAGTCCGTATTACCCTTACTAAATAGTGGATGTCGTTTCAGAAACGAACTATACATTTTCTTCAATAGCAGAAAAGCGGAAAATTGTTCAGTGACCGAGAGTGACTGGTATTTAAAGGTTTACCTTGATCGCTCTACTCGGTATTTAAAAAAAAATTGACGGTATACTGATACCAGAATTTCTTACTCGTTTTACTAATATAATAAGAAAGTATGTTATAAGTATATATATTTTGATTCAAATTTAAATATAAAACGTTAAGAAAATGTTAATTATGTAATGATGATGACAATTACATTTTCGACCCATGCTAAAGAAGTTTTTGTAAAATATAGAAGTTACAATTTTAATTTTTTTTTTTTTTTTGACAAAGCTTTTTTTATTATTTTTTTTTTTTTATATTATTATTTTGGATATCTTTATCTAGTTCGTACTTGGATGTGTATAAAATAATAAATTATTTCCCTTGATTTTATTGGAAGAATACACCAGTGACAAATATATTTACAACTCTGATTAAAATATTAAAAAAATTTAATATACAATAAAAAAAAACAATTACAAAAATAAATATATTTTAATCGTGATGATTTAGTAAACGTAATATTTATTTAAACTATATAATGATATACTTTGTTCAAACCACGCGTTCCAGTTGCATCTTACTCCATGAACATCGTTAAAACCATTGCCGACGATTAGGTACTGGTCTAGGACGACGCGCAGTAGGTACCCAGGAAATTCTAATATTATTCCATCAACTAATTAAATTCGTAAGATTTTGAATGACTTATAGTTATTTCGCGTCCACCGCAAAATGGTTTTAAAAGAAATTCGTTTTACAGTGTTTGATCGATGTCATTCGACCGCCACTCTTCATCACAGCCATTGCTCTTAAGATAATGTTTGTACTTGCCACGGACGAACTATTATAATATAGGTTGTTCGTCTACACTCGTGTCTAGTCAAACCGACCACAACGTCCATCGCCATCGTCGCCATCTGTATCATTTTTTCGACAACCAGACGTACTTCCGACCGCCGTGGATGACTGATGACAAGACTTTGAACAGTTGCAGCATGGCGTGCCTGGCTTTATCGATGCTATGGGTCCGTCTTCTTTTTTGTGCTTAACCCGTCTGTTCTGGAACCAAATTTTCACCTGCTTCTCGGACAACCGCAGACAGTTGGCGATCTCTATGCGCCTCAATCGCGACAGATACATGTTGCTGGAGAATTCTCGTTCCAACTCCAATAGCTGGTTACTGGTAAACGCTGTCCGGATCCTTTTCGAACTTCCGGAATCTGTATCGCTTTCTCCATTTTCTCGTAATGGATCTTCAGCCACAACAGAATCTGTAAGAAAAAAAAGAGAAACGTAAGATTCAATTTTTTTTTTTTAATGTCCTCGTCGCATTACAAGATATACCCAAATTAATAGGCCATAATAATATAAAACTACATTACGCGACTTAAATTATGACCACCGTGACAATGTATGTATTGTTCAAAATATTTAACATTGAGAAAGTAAAGATTTCCTCCTCAGAGTTTAAAGTTGGAACAAAGTGTACAATTTTCAAAATATATTTGGAAACATTATAAAATCATTATGTATTCTAAATTCTGTCTGAAATTAAATTTAGAAATATAAAAGTATAATTAAATTTAAGTAATGGAGATAGAGACTAACCAAAAAAAAGTCGTGGGTGAGTGACACGCCCGACTCTACAACAATATAAAACTTTCAAATGACAGTTCGACAGTTCGACATTTAAACATTCGGCAATTAAAATTATACCCACCCCCGATGAATTTTTTAAGATTGCCCTTGAAAAGCAAAAAGAATAAAAAAAAAAATTATTTCGTGGTATATATACATATAAAAAATCCTCTCTAAATAACATAATATATTATTATACTGATTGTAAATAAATAACTTTTGATAATCTACAATCATTAGTCCGTAATAAATATTAAATAATAATTAATATAGTAAATGAAGTAAAATAAAAAAGATTCCTTTTTACTTACGAACATTTTATGTAATGTTGTTAAAAATAATATTTTTAGATATTCTAATGCAAAATTTAAACAAGATTTAAAATATTTCCAAACCTACTCCGTAGTAATTAAAGGTGCGTCGTGTACCTACTTAACAACTAATTAAATACGTAACAAATGTATGACTAACGAATTTGATTTTAAAATAATTTCTAAAATTTGAAATTAATACCAAACCAAACAAAATGTTCAAATATATTACACGTCTTTAACGTCACTACAATATTTCTCATTCTAATGTGCGATAAGTGCAAGAAAAAATTAGTTGTTTTGAATTTCTTTAATAGAACTTTTAATGAAATACTGTTGATAATCGATAAACGATGATATTGATAATGAAATTCAAGAAAACCCCAAATCTTCCCCTGTTTAGTAAATAGCATTTATTGTGTTGTATACAACATACCTGGATCGTAAGCCATCATTTCATTTGCTGCTCTCTTTTTCGCCGAAGTTTTGGCATGGTGTGGTTTATTCCTCTGGCCCGTATTGGTAGCTACAACAGCAACGGGTTTTACGACCACCGGAGGTGCCTGCTTCTGGTGGTAGTTGTGTTGATGATCGTGGCGTTGCTGTTGGTGGTCTTTACCGAATGCACCACCGCCACCTCCACTACTACTTCCGCCGACCGGATAACCGAAAAACCGTGGATTAGTAGCCGACGGAAATACAACAGGCGTCGACGATTGGTATCCATAGACGGCGGCTGCCGCTGCAGTCCTGTTCAAGAACTGAATGTACTCGTTGAGCTGTGGGTGATAAGATACAGAGGCCGCGGATACGGTGGCTGCAGCGGCTGCGGCAGCTACAGCAGCGGTGGTGGAGGGACGTTTGACGCTGCCTATGAGCGTGTCGATCAGAAATGACCGGGACATGGTTTTCTTGGTCGAGGTCATCGTCACGGGCCAACGAGGACCGTCCATATCGTAGAGACGGAAACGACTTGGAATTATTAGTAACCCGATCACACGCACGTGACACAACGTCGGGACTTTTATAAACGAAGAAAGCGGAGTTTCCTTTGGTAACACGGCCACGATAATACGATCTTCAGTTATATTAATAACTACGAGATAAATGTATTATGGTTTTACGCACCAGCACGACGACGACCAGCGTTTAGGTCTTCGGCAGCGGGGTTGTGTGGTGACTGACTGTCTACCAGAGGTCTGCGTCGCACCAACCCCACCGACTGGCCCCGGGGGGTCGTCCCCACCACCAAACCGTGATCCATCCAGCAAGCACCGCCTACCCATGTCTTGTACGGCACGACCCTTTTTTTTCAGCCCTCGAGGGTGCTTCGAGTGCAGCGTATCTGTGTGTGTACGTGTGTGTGTGTGTGTGTGTGTGTGTGTGTGTGTGTGTGTGTGTGTGTGCATGTCGCCTCTGCAGCTATATACAATGGTGTGTTTGTTGACTGTTTTTAAAAACCCATCCCGCTAATTGTCCGTCTGTATACAATTATATATCTGTCCAGTGACCGAAAATCAATCCACTCGACCGACCCCCAACCCCCTCCAAACGGTGCACACCGAGTTTCCTCACGATCAAATATCGCACCGGTCTCCGTTTTATTAATACCTAATGGCCCGATAACTTCCACCGCAACTACTCCTTGTTCTTCTACCGCCCCGTGTATATCATTATTGTAATCCACAATGCACCAGACGCGGAAACGTCATTCTGCACTGCCGCTCGTGACAAACAACTGTATGATATTTATTCTGTTGGGAAATACGAGGATGAAAATCTATGAGACGAAATTTGTATACAAGTAGTTTATGGACTTCAAAGCGTTTATCGGAACAATATAAACTCACACTTATTATACAATACACGTATTTTATTCAATAGGTACTGCACTCGATATCTAGATATCTCTCGATTTTAATCAACTGCAAACCCTTCGGGGTCTGATTCAATACTACTTGACGGGTACATATAGGACTATAGGTACATTCCTCCGAGTCTATATAACTTTGTTTATACATTAAAACTGTATCATTATAATTATATTTATAGTAATGTGAACATAACATTTTTTTAAATATAATATTCGTTTTAATTTAATGAAAAAAACTCACTACTCAATCATATAAAATATAGAACTTACCTAAATTATAAACAATAATTTAAATTAATTTATAATTAAATTAACACTTAAATTTAATTTGTATAATACAATAAACATTCATATTATTTAAACAAATTCAAGTTGTCTATTTTTTGGTAGTGTATAATTTTAAAACAACACGTGATAGTTTACACGTCTCCTTCGGGTAAACAGAATGTTGACCCGGGGGAGTTTACATATTTTCTTCGGGTAAATATAATGTTAACCCTGGAAAGTTAATCATCGGGGATCAGGAGAGCATAATAGTTTTAAAAATTGGGAGAGCTTACCATCGCCTATGGTATTATGTTTGGATAATGGGTCGTATTTTACCTACACGAATAAAACACTATAATATTATTATTATTATAAACTGTGTATTATTTGTTGAGGAAAAAAATATATAAATACAGCCATTCAGGGCCCCACAATGCCTGTAGGTCGTGTATCTATACTCAAACATTGCTATTCATATATTTATATTTTAAGTAAATTATAAGTGTAGGCTATACAAGTAAACCCTCATTATTCTGAAATAATATGTGTTTTGAATGACAACATTATTTTTAATTTCATATTATATAGCAAAATATTTTTTGGTATATTTAGAATGAGTAGTTGATGAATGATGAGTAATAACTTATAACTTTAAAACTATTTTAAGTGTAGATGAACTGCAAAGAGTACCTAGTACTGGAGTACTAATCAATTTAAATATTACTCGTTCAAAGTTTGATTTTATGTATCTATTCAAATTAATATTTTCAAAAAAATTAAGGATTTTCGAAATAATTAGTGTAGACACTTAAATGGATATATGTATATTGCATACCATATACCAATATATATTATGTGTATATTAAACACATTATATTAAGTGTCATCACCTTCTCAAGATTATTAAATTTAGTACAGTGGATGTCATAAATAATAATGCAATTTAATGGATTAAATATTAAAATAAAAATTCAACAAGAAAATCACTTTTTACATTGCACAACATCAGTGACAGCTTCCATATATAATGATATTATTAAACTATTTCAGTGCTTAACTGACGTTCCATTAATTTCATCTAATTTTCTTATAATTTTAAAAATCATAAAAACTGTAGTATGAATTCTTAATTCTGGACAAACAAAACATGAAAATAGAATACAAGTTACCTTAAAAACTGTTAATGTAAATTGGAAACTAATCAAAAAAAAAAAAAAAATGTTTTTCCGTTAAAATATATCATAGTGATTAATTAGTATTGCACTTTTAGAAATTGTTTATTTTGTTTCGTAATTGTATGAGTACTATATACAAATTAATAATTCTTTCTTCATTTATTTATTTCTCTCTTTGTACGCAATAGACCCAAAAACTTCTGGATGGTTGTCAATAGTTATAAGAACTCGAAGTCTACGGTTACGGGCCACAGTCGTAAGCCGACCCGAGAAGAGGCCGGGCAAAAACATGTTTTCAGGCTGATAGATCATTATATTATAACAAAAGTTAGGTCGATATGGAAGGAGTTGGTCTCTATTATCATATGTGAAAGTTGATCGTTCGCTAGACTTTGCTAACTGCAAATGCGCACTAGCCACACCAGCCAAAC
Organism: Myzus persicae; assembly: GCF_001856785.1. Lineage (NCBI taxonomy): Eukaryota > Metazoa > Arthropoda > Insecta > Hemiptera > Aphididae > Myzus > Myzus persicae. Next base: position 162,993 of record NW_019103881.1, read on the forward strand.
TCTAAGGAATGCTATCTTTGGTCTTCCAAATTGAAAAATGATTGCTATATTTCGTTGATGTCACCATACGATGCTGCATGGGAAAGGGGGAGTCAAATCATGTCACAAATAGTTCAAGCCCCGTGTAGTGGCTAAAATAAAAATAATGGTTACATGGAACTGGAGTTAATAAGTCTCGATGAAGAAATATAGATTTTTTTGACCTAATAATATTTTTTTATTTAAATAATACAGTTATATATTGACTAGGTAGACATTTACTATAAAAATGATTAATTATTCTGATTAGAATATTTTAAGCAGTTGGAAAAATTAATTTTTTGTCATAATTTATTAAGATGTATAACCATCCTTATTACCACATATCCTCATGTTTCTTATTATTTTTAGAATTTGTTATCAGAAAACTGATCTGCTTAAGCTATTTAAGCTATATGTAGTAACCAAGCACCAGAAGTCCACGAATTGGAATCAATCATGAAAATAATATGTCCTGAAATCGAAACCAATATATTTATTTTAAGAAAATGATAATATTCCCGTTATAACTGAACTGGAATCTATACATATTTGATACTTATACATTTTGATTTGATAAATGTAATTATTTTTCTCGACTCTTATACACATTAATTTTTAAATTTTCACACAAAAATACAAAACATATTTTTCTGTGAATTAATTTGTTGGTCTTTTTCAATTAATTTTTAATCAAAATTTATCGGATCTGTAAACTGAAGTATATCATTAAAGTTGATCATATTTCCCAAAACTATTACTCAATTATATTATTGAATATCTAAGAAGTAAAATGGTATTATGATGACAATTATATATGGTCATAATATTTGGTTGACGGTTACGATCAGCTACTATATAGTAAAGGTATGCTTCTAAATTCCAATTAGACTGTGCTTTAGTTAATAGCCCAGCTAGCGTAACATATAAGCACTTGGTTTTATAACTATTTTATGTTTATGTTTGTAATTGTTGTACTGTTATCTTTTATGTTGGTAATTGACATACATCTTAGGAAATTTTGTCAATTTTAAATACATAAATAATAAAACTAAAGCATTAATTCTGAAGTGTAGAATAATATGTGAAGTTTTGTTTGAAAAAATATATTATCATTTATTTCGGAGGAGATTTTTTGTCGAATTACGGAATACAGTTCTTTCTGTAAAGCATAAGGTTTAAAACCATCTAATATTCTTTATAAGTATTGGTAAACTAAAAAATAAGTTTATATTTTCTAAATTATCAGTAAGTGTGTATATAGTAACAAAAGGAAAACTTGTATTTTCCAGAGAAGTAATCTACTGCAAAAAAAGAACAAATTACGTAGTGTGCTTTCATCGTGACCGATTTAAGGAGGATTTTGTATAATCGTGGAACTTGAGCCGCATCGAAGCGCACCGAAGTACGTTTTTAAACGTTTCGACTATTTAATCCATTCGGTTTAACGGATTGAGCCTGAGCGTATTCGAATAGTTATAATTATGGTCGACGTTTGGAACGATTATCGCACTCTTGCAAACAATAACAATAATACTAATAGGCAAAATATCGGGAACTGGTGGCACAACTATTAATTTATTTCTCACTTAGGTATCATTATAGTCTAGGACTTGTGAGTGTCGTCCAACGCATTGCGTACCCCGACTTTATGCAATTGGCCATTTGGCCACGATGTTATCTATTGTTAGAAATCATACAAATAATGATACAGATCGTTCCATCGTGGATAAAGGGCCGTCGCCAGAGTCTCGTTAGAGACAGAGTTTCTATATTTCAAGATTTCATACAGAAAGCTTATGTCATACGAGTTAAAGTTCTATAGAAGCATGGAATCTTTATCTGTAAGTATTTATGTTGAATTTACAGGATTTCGATATTTTTGAACACCATCGTTGTAAGTGTATTTCTAAATTATAAGTAATAAACTAATTTAATGGTCCCGAAAGTATTAATAGTAGTAACTATTTTATGTCAAATAATTTCTTCATCTAAGTTGCTGCTACCTGATACTGTCGTGTTTCCGGGGTTTTATGTTAAGTAGGCACAATATAGTTTCTAAGTGTTTATTGTAATTACAGAAATTGCGTGGATGATGGCCGCCTGGTATCGAGTTCTTCCTGATACCATCTCCAGTCTCCATTCCCCTCACCAACTAAACGAACAAAAATACGATGACAGGGTCGGCGGGTCGGCCGTTATTACGATTACCATTTAATCGGGTCACTGCAGTAGTACGCACTATATAATGAGTAATAACTAATGTCTAAAAAATTGTATTACATTATTATATAATTTTACTCCACCGGCCGCCAAATGAGAAATATAAAATCGTTTACTCTATTACAACAGTTACCCCTTAGCGGCACTACTGGTTATTGTTATTATCTATTTCTTTTCATTGAGCGTGTGTGTTTATTGGACGAAACCGTGTGTGCAAGGGCGGAGTAACTGGCACTGGGGATGGTGATATTATTGCCGCCGCGGGAAATAAAAAAGGGTAACAAACGGCCGTGATGGGACGAAGGGATAGACGATAACAATACGAATCGTTTAATCGTCTGTCATATCCGGTTTTAAACAGTGACGATAATATTATAATATTGTACGAGTGGATAGTTTTTGCGATAAGTGGATAGTGGTTGACAATAATTATTATATTGAGCTGTGTTCCCAACAAAATAAGTGAGTTCTAAATGATGAAAATGAAAGATGTGATCGAAAGATGAATCAAACACATTTAACGATAATTTTTTCTAACAAACTGAAAAATCGTAATCGTTAATTGAATGGCTTCGTGGATTCAGTCAACTATAATTCAATTCAATCACAATTTTATACATTTCGACATTGTAAAATTAATTTAAATGCAGACAGTTTGTCGAGAGAATTGTTTTATACCCTGCAGTAATCTGTTACTGCTGAAGGCCTAAGCCATGAATCATCGATTATATAATATGTACGCATGTAATATTATTGATTTGGTAAGTATATAATATTAGGTACAACTGCAGACGGGTGGATCTAATTAATATGTGAAAAAATGAGGATAAGTATTAAAGCTACAGTAAAAATGTTACTTATATTGATAGGGGATATTCATTATTATTATAAAATATAATTTATAAGACACGATAAAACTGTCAGTTGTGCAATAACACATAAAAAATATTCAAATAATAAACACGAAACCATATCCGTCAATACTTTTAATTTATTTTCATTGAATAATATTATATCTAATAATATATTTTAAACTAATAAACAAACTAAAAATATTTTCCCAATATTTTCAAACTGAAACTACTATATACGTAGGTAGAAAAAAAAATAAACATTTTAATAAAAAATACTCTTGATATTATTTAATTATATTGTTACTACCTGGATTCCAAATCAAAATATTTGACAAATAATATTTATATTTTTAAAATGCATTTGAAAATATATTAAAAATTGTTTTATTATTATTTGTGTTATTATTAAATATCTATACCAGATTCTTTTAATAACAATCGAAGTACATTAGCATAAAATGTAATAACAGAAAAACTATACAAGTGAGTAAGCTATAATAAACACTCTTTGAAAAAATTGTTAATGTGAATATAGAATAATATTATATATGATAAAGTTTCCTGGATATACGTTTGTTGTCTAAATTTTTTTCCTGAGCACTGTGTTGACACGAGTGACGAGTGGATATATTTCCCATAATGAAAAAGCAACATTATTTTCTGGGCTTATAGTGCATTGTATGGCAGATGAGAAAATTATGTTTGGACAACAATAACAAACGGCCGTGGTTTATCAGGTTTATGTATGTTTATTAAATTGTGTGCGGGGTGAGAACACGACCCATGCGTGTGCAAATGGTTTGAGTATCGTGGGTTTGGGCCGAAAAGAATTCAATGATAATATTATATGTTTTTGAATAACATATACGAATCACCGTTTCGTCGATCGAAAAGAAAAAATTGCATGGGGTTATCGAATTGCGGATAAAACATTTTAAATTGATGCCGTGGAAAAAGGATGATGCCGTCGTATATAATAATAGAAAATGCAAAAATAATCGAAATACGATGTGAAAATATGTCCTGTGCAGTATTGTAGGTGGTGAAAATAGATTACCTGCGGAGAAACATCACTTGAAAACTAACATGAAAAAATGTATCAAAAGTGCTGGACACGAAAGATGTAACATATCGCATTCATGTTTTATGTATCAAATAACTTTTGTCTAGACGTTTCTCTGTATATTTTGTTAACGATATTGTACCTTTTTCTTTCCCTTGTTTTTTTCGTCCTTTTATGTGGTTTACGGATGCCCGAATCTAATGGTTTGTCCAAAATCACGTAAACAACGCAATGAAGTAAAAATACATGTATTATATATAGTTTCGACATAATATTTGTATTATTGTGACGATTGACGATACAGTGAAAAGTATTTTATCGTCTACTGATCCAATTCTTCACTCAATGTACTACTATAATAATATGGTGACATAAATATTTAATAGTTTAATCAATTTCTGTTTCTTCATAGTTTATGTTATTTGTATATCTTTTACTGGACACATTTTATTAAAGTGTTGACCAAAACTACTTAGGTCGTGCACTTGTAGAGTTGCGATAATGTGACATAGCTACTTTAATATGTTATAAAATATAAATTATGATTGGTTAATTACCTCTTATAACACAAGTCACTATAATAATCACAAGTCGCAACCTCACCAAAATGGTACGAAACACAAAGTAAGTAAACTTACTACACTATGCCGTACAACTGAATAAGAAATAATGACAAACCTATCTACAGGTCTATTTTTCCCAATAAAGAAACACTATTGCATTTTCAATTACCGGTTCCAACTAAAAGATTTCATTTTAGTTTGTATGCAAACTGGAATTAGTTTAGGTACCTAATTAAATATATTTACTACCAACGTTCTGCTGTAATTATTTTTTAACTGCTCTTAAAAAATAATAATGGTAGTAAATATTAAAATAATAAACAAGGAAGTCCGCAATGATGCGATTTAAGTGCATGTAGTTGAATGATATAGATCACAACTATCAAATAAAACATTTTTTTAAGATAAGTGTTTAAAATGTGCCAAAAAAAAATTTAGTTACGATGTATGAAAACCCGGTTGAAAAAAATTAGATGAAGTTAACCAAATTAAAATTTAATATAAAACTAAAATACAAATAGATCAATAGTTATAATTATAATTGCTAAAATTTCCAAATCATCTACTCAACCTATTACCATATATAATATTATTCTTAGACCACAAAGTTATAATACTCAAAAACTAATCGTTTTAATTTTGATTTAGATACTAATAGATACATCAAAAATTTCAAAAAAATATCCGCTGTATAATTAAAAATGAAAAAGAGGGATTCCCATTTGAAAAGCATAAGTTTATATTATCACAGGATCATCTTTAAGGAGTACAAAAATTCTCAATTATTCAAAAATATGATCTTCAAGTATACTTAAAAATTCCAAAATTTGAATGTAATATGTGTAATTTAAGCATAAAAATAGAGAAACATGCTTAAAAATGTACCCTGTACATTGGTTTTACGACCATGTATATTGTTATTATTAATTAATAGACTGCAGTCTCAGCTCAGAATCATTTTTCACAATTTTGAATTTTGTTGATGTCACGCAAATACATTTGTTCTGACAAATCAATTTCTTCCTAAATTATCGTTTGAAAACATCTAGCTGTATTTCTAGTAAAAATCTATCTGCGGATGACGGATTATCTATTTATTCTATTTGGTATTGTAACAAAGTATAAAAATAACCATACGTTTTTATAACGACAAGTCTAACGACTGTGTACACTGTCATGCGTGTAGAGGTGGTGACCACATATGATATAAGTATAGGTAACTATATTATAGTGAACATAATGTAAATTTAACTATATATCATATAATGCATATGTTCAATGGAATTTATATAACTAGTAAACTGGTTACCGCAATTATTCGTATAAATAACGATGATGTTTTAATCAATATAAAAAATATCTTAACTATTTGTATTTAATATTTAATACCTAATTAATTTTGTAGATTTTAGTATATTTTACGAAAATGTTTGACAAACGAACGAATGAACAAACGAGAAACGGCAGCTTAACTCACTGACAAATTATTTTCTTCGTGCCCCTTAAATATCTCACCCGATATTATGAAATACATACCTCGTACACATTATACAATAATACATAGGTATTATAGTGTTATTATAATAGGAACCTCTTTCGGTCGATCGTCACGGCTCGACCGCCATTCGAGTGCCTTTGACATTCACCGCACAGCCGCCGCGAGTGTACACACTGGGTGTCAGGTATTTAGCGCCCCTTTAAGCGACGCACACACACACACACACACACACACACACACACACACACACATGTATATGTATAGTGTAAGTACACATATTTCGATATATATATAATAGCAGGTATAACGCTACCGTCGGCGGCGTCGGCACTCGTTTGTGTATAATGCACGCATTGATAAAATATAATATAATAATATGTAGCTGTGCGTGTAATACGACAGTGCGGCGATGACGTACGTACGAATGGACACAATATTTTTTTGTTACCGCGTGAACATACATCTTTTCAACCCGGGTACGTCGGAGGTGCGAAAAAAAAAATCAAATCAAATCCATCTGTTCCAGTTTTGGCGGCTGCGGTTTCCGTCCGTCCGTCCGCACAAAAGTGTTGTTAAGTCATTTTCGCGTACGTCTTTTGCCGCGATGAATGGCCGCCAATTGAACACCATAGTCGCCGACGACGCCACCACATTTCTCAATGGGATATCACTCTCGAGTGTCAGAACGGCGAGTGGTATACAATTTATACATATACCATTTATTATTTAAACGTATATAGGTATACGTGTTTTTATTGTGTGTGTGTTTCAGCGAGTCTGTCGTATTTTTCTTCTCTCGCCTACACCCTTATTATACTATTAGGTTCCATACATGTATAATATCCACTGCCGGCAGAGGCGCAGGCCTCCAAACGGTTTTCGTTTTAAAACTCTAATTTAATGGTTTGTTTTTAAAACAATATATGTTTTAATATAATTTGAAATATCTATATCTACTATATTATTTTTCCCCGCTTATTTAGGTTACTAAATTTTTTAGTGAATTTTTAAGATTTCTTACTTTTTCCGTTCATATACATGAATATTATAAATATCATATCATTCTAAGAAGAAACTATTTGGGAAAATGGTAATGTGTATTGAGCAAAAAGTTTTTTTTATACATAGGAACCATTTAATATTTATGCAGCTTAGATGAACAAATAAATTCTTTTTCAACCGTCTTATAGAGTGCCATTTAATTTTGAACATTCAATTTTTGAGAAGTACATATTCGTTCCTATTTAATTCTTTAGGGCTTATTAAGTTCATTCAAGTATATATTCCATGTCAGATTTGCACAAAGTTGTTCATACTACGAGTGACATTAATCTATAGACCAGGGAACTGGACACACATTTTGACCCCAAAACCTCGTCCATTGACAGCTTTTCATAATGTCTACAGCCGTCAAAAATAAATGGTCCTAATCTTCTTTCACCTTGTTAACGAAATTATCGATGAATATATCGGTTAATACCTGGACCACAACACCCCTTCAATACTATTTAAAAATCTGTTGTTTAAATTAGAACTGACTATGTGTCGTTGACACAATGAGGGTCACCAATCACCATATTAGTTTCGATATATAAAATTTAAATATCAAAACAGTAGTATTAAATGGTAGTAGTAAACACTTATACATATCATATAAATACAAAATAATAAAATAATTGTAGAATTGCCTTATGTGACATCAAATGGATCTAGTAGCTCGGTAACATTGACCAATAGGTTATAAAAAACGACACAAATAAACACAGAAAATTATCTGAGACTTACGATTTTGTGCGTGTTAACCGATGACGTATTTTAGTACTTAACGATTTCTACTATATAATTTTCCCAAAATGTACTTGCTTAGTTTGGTTTAATTTAAATAATTGTCTTGTGACCTATCTGTACAATTAGTTAACTACAAAAATGTTTTGCGATAAATCAATATGTTCTTCCGTAAATATACCAATATATATAGGTGCAAATGCATCTTTAAAATACCAAAACAAGATGATCATATTATTCATAATATGTACAAATACATGGAACCTTACAATTTCAAGCATAATAGAATATTATACACTACTACAAATCAGCCTCTGTACAACAATTTTCATGAAGAAAAAAAAGTTGGAGAAGGATAGTAGTTCAAAATACTTCAAATGTATAATTACTATAATAATAAGTACCTAGGTAATAACCAAAAGTGGCAGAACTCATACTGCTTTGAAACGCATAAATAATTTAAAACAATTCTTGGTTATAAGTTTAGCTGTTGAAAACTAAAAATTTAAATAATCCACCATATATGAGTAGGTGCATAATATTATATAGGGAATAATAAATATTATTTGCTTAAATTTTCAAACACTCTACATTTGGTTGGTCAATTTTTACATACTTTTTAAATTCTGTTAACAAGTAATTCAGTAAAGTTTATAGCTAAATTGTTATTAAAATATGTATTTTTTTGCTTTTTAATAAGTTATTTATCAATTATTAATACAAACACAAAATATACTCTCCTTTAGTGGTATCGTAATATTTAATGACAAGTAGTCATTATTAAATTTAGATTTAGTTTGAAAGAATATTTAATGATTTCCGATCAAAGCTTTTAGATTTTATCGATGTGAGATGAATGTAAAATCTAAGAATTAAGTTATTAATAATACTTAACCTAAATGTTATGAACCATTTTTAAACTTAACTAGGTATTCTAATTAATTGTGTAGTCTTAATGTATAGAGGAATCTATTGATTTTACAATGATGTTATTATTATTTTTTCCATGAATAGAGGTAATTCTAAAAAACATTCATGTTGAACCTTTAAAAATCAATGTTTCTGAAAATTGAGTTTAATATTGCCATATTGGCACTTACTATTTTAGAGTAGCCCTTTATGTTATTCTTAATAGAATCAAATATTAAACTGAATTGCATACTAATACCTATATATTTTAATTTTTTTTTTTATAAAAATATCAGTCAGTCGTCTATTCAAAATAAGATTCAAAATATATTTAAGATATTCTAATAGGTAACAAATGTATAGCTAGGATACTCATTACTAATTATGAAAATCTTAGTTTTGTTTCTATTTTGCTTAGTATGAAATTGTTAATTTAAGTATGTACTTAAATTGCCGAAACCCACTTAGTATTTGAATATTCATTTCGAAGAAAAATACCTACGTTAATAACAATAGACGATATTATTTTATTGAATCGTACAATCTCAATAATTGTTACAAATATTTAGAATTTTTCAAACTATTATAAATTGTACCTAGGAGTGTAAATAATGGACAATCATTCAAGCTTATCTCTATAATGAATCGTTGATTATCGTATAACGCATCACTATCCTCAAATGTTGCTTGAAATTGTATGTACCTAGTACAATGTACACAACTCCAATTTACAGAATGCGATTTAAAAAAAATCCCTCCCACCGTCTCAAAACAATTGCATTAATATCACAATAAAAATTCCTATTCTATATTTGTTAAGTATATCATATCATAAGTCATAAAATGTAAAAATATAGTTTTAATGGACTTATGCTGGTGTGTTTTGTGTATATAATAATACAACAAGCTATAACAAATAACAATATTAAATTAATTCTATTTATCTTGGAATAATATAATATTATAACTTATATAGTTAACACCAGATTTTCCTTCATCTGTGGATATTAATAAAGTTTGTATTTTAAAATATTAAATACCGTCCATTTTATGCGCACGAGGTACATAACAAAATAATATACATTATAAAGTACCCAAACATAAAAAAGTAATACTGTTAAGAGTCAGACGGTCATCGTTAAATTAAATGTTTTTTTTTTTAGAATGGTATTGAATTTTTTCATTTTCTTGGAATTAATCCCAAGTTGAATGAATTTGTATTTATTGTTGTAGTCTTGAAAAATATTCAGTATATTTAGATTAAAACCTATTTTGATTACATTTTTATGAGACTTCTTCCTGTGAATTAAAAAAAAAAAATACACTCGCTGGAAATGAACTAAGAACACATTTTAAATTATTAAAATTGTATAAACTTTGCTTTAAAAATAATCAATAACATAATGTGTAATTTAAAATATTTTCATAACTCTTCAATCATTTGAATATCTATTGTATACAACGACCATGTATATTATAACAATCGTAAAAATATGAAAGTATCAATATGATATAAAATGCTGATTGTTTCAAAATTATACTGAAAAAAATTATAGTTAAGTATTATATTATAAGGTATTTGAATAACTTAGTAATAACCTAATTGGGTATAAGTGTATTACTAGTTATTTTACTCTAGTACAATAATATGTTGTAATCAAACTATTTACATTTTTACGTTACTATTATCATTTAAAACGAGTTAAATATTATATTAATAATGTAATATTCGTGGGAAGTATCTTGTAAACATGGAACATCTACTCAAGAGTACAACAATTCCGCCCCAAAAATAATTTTAATTTTGATTCTATTTGTTGTACCAACCACCCACCAGTTATTTCAGTTCATTCATCTGAATGTAGACTACATAATCTTTCTTTAAACATTTGTATGTTCTTTATATGAATTATATTATACAGATAAATACCAAAAATCTATATTGTACCTACCTACCTTGTATAATAAACCTATTCTTATTCGTGAATTTGAAAGATTTAATTTTGATGTAAGAGTTTACATCGTGATATTAATATTGACATAAAGAATAAGTTCGTTTTTGTTATGTAGGATGAAGTATTAGTACAGGTACAAGGAAAAAAGTTTGTTTATACACAACATTACATTGTTATATCAGTTATACATGAATTACATAACTGAAATAAAACTAAATTTTTCACTGAAATGATAAATTATTATGAAAATCCAACAATATATTATATACCTATATCATCTGACTGACATAACAATTTTTAAATTGAATATGAAGTAGACAATAGAAGTTGCTTCAAAAAACTATGCGATGAGCGGGTAATGTAAAAAAAAAATTCAAGTTCCATTTAAAATCCACTCACAATGGAAAATATTATGATTACACATTTTAGTGTTTCTAGTCGATAAAACACAGTAGGTAGTATTGACACTGTGTTCATTGTCTGCCCTTTTATGGTTCTTTAACATTGATCGTGTTCGTTAATCGCATGATATAGCCAGATGCAACGTTGCTTTTTAGATAAGGGAAACTTCACGGTAATCTTCACACACAATATTGACACAATTATGAACTGAAGACGTTTATTGGACAAATACTATTCCCATGCTGTTTGTTTAAAATAATGGATAAACAATAACGTATGTACGTCATAATATCCACATGTCGGTTGTCCCAAACTGGAAAACTACCGTTTACATAATTCAATAAACATTTTCTGCATATTGGTTCCCTTCAAAATTCGAATTCTTAACTTTACTCTTAAAATGAAAATAATATACCTAATGAGATAATAATTTGATGATAAATGCACTATGAAATACAATAATATATTTGATGTGCATAGTGAGTAGAACACGGATTTATGTTCACTAAAAATACTTAAATATGCATAAATGTATGCAACTAAAAAGTTAAAATAATATGACCGAAGAATATAAGTATACACTAGAAAATCAAATATAAAAAAATGTATTTGATTATAAATCATAAATTCATAACCATAAGTCCATAAATATTTAATTAATAAATTATATCAAAAGTCCGAGTCTTTGAGATCTGAATTGATAGTTTTTATCGTAGTAACTTTGCACCATGATACATATCCAGGGTAAGTAGGTATACGTACCTATACTAAATAATTTCATATTAACTAAAATATTTAAAACCAAATTTATAATAATAATTATTTTTTATTTTTGAAGTTCATTTAAAATTTATAAAAAATATCAAAGTTTTAAAGACTTATCACAAAAAATACCATATTTTCATGACACACATTTTGTGCTTACTTAGAAAATCATAGTTACGATTAAATGGAATAAAATAATTTATAGATAAGATATGACCAACATTTTTTTCTTTTTTATTGAAACTTTGTTGTACAATTAATTTGGACAGCTATAATAAATTAGAGGAATATATAAAAAATAAATATACACTGGAGTAACCAACATTAAATCAGAAAACAATTCGAATACAGTCATAATTTTCAATATCTAGATATTTGTAAATAGGTGTTTATGTACTTTTCATTTGTGTGTTAATAGTATTTTCCATTTTTCATTTTTATTTATTAATTTTTTTTTTGAATACAATTGACACATTTATTTATTATGCCTGTATAAAAAGCGTTTGCTGTTAACTATGTCTAATATGTTGTCGTATATCTAAATTTATATTTAAGTTTAATTAGGGAAAGTAAAACGTCTTATTTGGAAGTGTTCTATTTAATTCATTTTAAGTTTTAACACTGTGCATAAAGGTTTTGTTAATGGACAAAACAATAGGAATTCCAATTTTATTGTCTGTCATATTATACTTATAATCAAATACAGACGATGAAAAGTTTAAAAAAATCTTGCATTGTTTCAAGTTGTCTTCGTTTTTATTTTATAGATGTACCTATCTAATTTTACATTATATACTGTTAGTTTGAAAGTTACAATTAATTTTGATATATACAAACAAAATGTCCATTTCATAAGTATTATGAAGTTAAAAGTTTAAAATTTACAAGCATATTTCGAAAGTAACGAAATAAATTTGTTGTTGAAATTTGCTTGTAAGTTTACTGTCGTTCCAAGACCAGACAATCTACCCAATAATACAGTTTAGGTATGCATCGCTTAGACAGGCGTATTATAACTTTAAAACCATTCACGAATCTAATAGTTTAAGAAAACTTATAAAAGACCACCGGAGAAGTATAGGCATATTTTCAAGGCATGCACAACGTCAATAATAAGAATTAAGAACACTAAGACCCTTAGCAATTCGTCAATTTAACACGGTAAAATGTCATAAGGGTCAGAATGACTGCAACTCGCACACACACGCGCGCTCACACACTACACGGTGCATCACAATTCACAGTTTACACGTGTTTATCACGGTTCACGGTCCACTGGTAGTCTTATGAATGAGCCGGCTATATTATATTTCATATAGGTACTTGGAGACTGGCAAGTCAAAATACAATAATAATAATAAAAAAAAAACCCCTGTATTATAATAAATCCAACCGAATTCGATGGCAATTTTTCAGAATGGCTAATGTCGGTGATCGATTGAATATCGGATCCGCCCACTCTCCGTACAGCTGCTCGGTACATTACCGCAATCTTGTTAACGACAATCATTAACACGGTCCGATGATTTTTTTGTCAATTTTTTTTTTTTACATTACCCCTCTGTATGTATAGCTGATAATGTGATATTGTAAAGGACACCCTCAATGAGGAACATTCGTAAGTGCGGGGACGACCGTTGGCACGCACTCTGGAGAAATCATTATAATAATATCTATAGCTACTTCTACAACAATATAATGGTTACAAACTCATCAATCTTAAAAATACCAAGGCACTTCAGGTATTTTTTTTTTAACAATTTAACAAAACATTTGTTAGGATTTAAGTATTTACTGGATTCATTGAAGCATGTAAGAATTCGAAAATATAGAAAACTAATAAAAGATATATTTATTGACAATACTCATATTGAATTCGTAAAATAGATTGTCGTTTACATATTCAGTACTCATTTGTAATGTATGTATTATGTTAATCTGTATGTAGGTAGCTTGAAATATTAATAACTTCTGTTTTAATTATTCACAAGTATAAAATGAGATTAGAAATCCCAAAAATACCCAATTAAAATGTTTATATTGTTATTTATTTGACTAGATAAAAAACCGTTACAATTGTAAAAAGACAAATTACAGTGCCAACCTTACCCCCCCCCCCCACAGTTCATAACCCCTACAACAGCTAATGGCCTTAGTCTAAATTAGCTAAGTTCAATAAAAAAAAAATTTTAAAGCATATTTCATAGCTTAAGTTTCTTTCAGATTAAATTCTGAAGCATGCGTTTTAAATTTGTAGGAACCTTAAAACTACTATTTTAGATTGTGAGCAGGGCAATGAATGCAATGATGTTTATGACATTATTGATACTTTTAAAAATAAAAATGATTTATTAGATAAAAAAAAACTATAAAAAACACAATGTATATACATTTTTTATGAATGTACTATTATATTCTCTTTTTATTAAGTGCAAAATATAAGTTATTTTTTTTAGTAATTACTAGTTCTATAAAACTAATAAATAATCGTGCGTTTTTACTATAAAGAAATTAATAAATATTTCCAGGAAAATAAAAAAATAATGAAAAATAGTTGTTTTCGGGCTGAATTTGTTCTAAGCTCGACACTTGATACATTATATACAATCCTACTGAACAGCAATATAATAAGCTAAAAAAAATATTTTATCGAGTTTATCAGAATAATACTTGAGCCAATTCATATTACGGCAGATGTCTTTACTCCTTATGTTAATACAGGATTATATTTAATTTACTAATTCGATCGAAATCCGAAATTCGTTAATCACAACTATCCTCGCTTTATTTAAAATACTATACTCGTTTCAAAATTGCAATAGTTCAAATCATTAGAGCTATTACCTCTTATTATTGTTTAATATAATATGAATTGTCTTATCTTGCTTTCATTTATATTTATATTATAATTAATTTTGTTTTTTTATATCAATTCAACTGTTGTGCTAAAATAATAATTTTTCCACATAAAAGCACTTATATTATATATGTATAATATTTATTTCTATTTATTTGAGTTAATCTCCAGTCAAGTGAAAAAGCTGATCTTCAATATTATTGATTATTACTTAGTTATTAATATTATTTTATAAACCTATAAATTATTTTTGAAATTAAAGTTAAAAATAAAGTAAATAGGTAGGTATGAAATATTACAGCGTAAAGGTTCTGTTTTCATTAGATTAAACGGAAGATAACAATAAAACAATATGTTGCTGGCATATGCCAAGATTAAGGTCAGGGACAAATAATGAATTGGAAGATCTTTTGTTATATTATTGCTATTCAACCAAGTTATAATGGCATCATTATTCTTAATTTTAATGCACGTAGAAGACAGGTACGTTTTTTAAGATCATGTTAGTGTTTTGTGTTGACTGTTGAACTATGTAAATCGTTTGACAAGACTTTACAAAAAAAAAATCATTTAGCAGTCATAATAATAACATAATTTTCTTAACAAAATGCATTTTTATATATTCATTTCAGCTTATGAATTACTACCGTGATTTATTCTGTGTACAAAATACATTTAAAAGGTAATGTAAAAAACTAAAAAATGTTATATCCAATAAATAAATGTATGATATTACTATTGGAGTTTATAATATTTATTATTTTTTGTTTTTTGTAGCCTGTAGGTGTGCTGAATGGATTATTTTCGAGTAGGTATTCAAAATTAAATGTGTTTATAATATATTTTATTCATCTGGGTAGTGCCGTAATCCCAATTTGCAGCGTGTCTCTGAAAATGTATTAAAGTCAGTTACACTCAAATACCTAAACAAATTTTGGAATCTACGAAAAAAAGGCAATTCAAAAAAAAGCAACGGAAAAAAAAGCAATGAAAAAAAAGCATGGATACAAAAAAAAAAAAAAATTTTAAATAAAATTCCAAGTATAAAATTAAAAGCATTGGATTAATATTGCGTTAATATAAAACATAAATTTATCATAATTTAATTTATAAAGTAAACCTTATAGTATGAGATATATAGCTTATAAAATATTTGGCAGATCACGTTGCTTATCTCTATACTCTCACATATTTTACATATTTTTTTTAAATTGAATTGAATTTTTTCATACTCCTTAAGTTTTTTTTTTCGTTGCACAGTGCCCAATTACCGTTGCTGGAGTTTTGTCTCATCGGCTGCAACTTCCAGTGTCATTTTCTCAATGAGGTTCCAAATAGAAGGGTGCTTATGGCTTACCAACTTAGACAATCGATTATTTAAACCTTCAGTTTGGTTATTTGTACGCTCGATATTATGTAATGTACTTTCGTGTACATTCCAAATTTCAGGTGGAAAAAGAGGTGGTACTTTTCAGAATTTCAATTTATTTCCTTGGCCAATACGTCTGTATGTCCCATTTACGTAGGTTTGATCAAAATATTCCACCAAGTCATGTGCTTCTTCGGGCATGATTTTACGTAAATGAGACATTCCTTCAGATATGTCAGAAACCGGCAAAAAAGCCAAACTATCGACTTGTCCACAAAATAACATAAACTCATAATTTTCACGGTACAAATTTTCCAAACCAAAGCTGCTGGATTGTCCTATGCGTGCTTTGTGTTAAATGGTATTAATAACCTTTAACTTCTGAATGTTCACCAAAAACATTACGAATAGCTTGAATAACGGCCTTCTCAAAATCCACATGAATATGAGATGGATCAGAAAAAATTGCTCTCTTTTCACACTCAGAGATAATGGCTTTGAGCATTACTTCGTCAGTTGATTGTGTTTTTCTTTGAAGTAAGCAAAAAGCAGATGTAACAAGTATATCATTTATCTGTATAAAAATAAAGCTAAATTAATTTAAGTACCTAATAATAAGTACCACTATAACACTACAAGCTTAAAATATTAAAATATTCTATTTTGTAAAAATATGTTTAATGTTTATATTAAATAGGTTTATATTAAATATTTTATGTGTGACTGTCGATTGAGGATTTATTTTATAAACAATGTTTTAAAGTACAATAGTTTCTATAAATATTTAAATTTAAACAAGTCAGAATTAAGGGGGGCAAGGGGGGCACTGTCCCGGGGCCCATTGATTTTGGGGGCCCATAAATATTTACCTTTACTCTCATAACATAAAGTTGTTGAAAAATCACTGGGGCTAGAGCAAAATTTCCATCCATAATCCAAGTTGAAGACTTAATAATCCTTCATCGGTTGCAAATATGACAATTCTTTCGTCAGCTTTACCTTTGCCATTTTCGTCAACGATTCCATTGCCATACAATAAAAAACGATGTCCATCAAAATTTATCGTCCAGGTGTCTATCAAAATGATTTAAAACTCTTAAAATAATCTTAACTATCATATAATTATAACTATACTTACTTGGTATTATACAGTCTTCTAAGTTTTTTGGATCGATTAGATTTCCTTTTGACCGATGGTTACGTGAAGTTCTCTTGACTGTATCCTCGGATGGCATTTAAGCTTTTGCTGATTTATCCAATTTTGATACACCATTGGCAAATATTTCAACAAGATTTGTAGTTGTTGTGGCTGTATGTATTTATAAAAAAAAATATTTTTATTTATATTATTTCATATTCTGTTATTTGTTTATCCGTACTTAAAACTGCTGGAACTTTAATGAAGCCTTTTTGGAACATCGCCATTTAATTGTTTCACTAGTTTCGTAGTATAATGTGTATATATGACCATCAAGACAAATTTTGTGATTTTGTTTGTTAGATTTAATTATTTCCATTGTTGCTGGTAAAATAATAGAACATTCGAGAACACAGCATAACAAGTTACTAACATATTATTGCAAAAATAACAATTTAATATTACTGTTGATATTTTATCAATTATCGAAAACCTGAAAACCATAAATACCTACCTATCTCATTATCTGTCTTTGAATCATTATATTAAGATAAGTTTGAAATATGATTTTGACATTTTTAGTATAGTCGTATTATTTGTCAATTGTTGTCCTTTACGATTTGACGAGTCATATAGGAGGTATAATATAATCTCAAATAATCACTTCCTTAGTGACCAAGTGTTTCTAATCATTTGTCGGGGAAAGCGGCACGAGCGTCCGTAGCACCTACATATTACATATTAAGTCAAGTTGGACCACCACAATCATAATAAATCACATCCAAGCTTTTAATTAAATTGTATATAAATATGAAACTATTACATATTATACTTAAAGGAGGAACATTTTTTGCTTCTCTCCTTAAAATAGTCTGCTATATATAACATATTAAGTAATGGTTAAAAAAAATAATCAATAAATAAAATAAAACCTTATAATGGGAGAGAAAATAGGGAAAAGGAAGAAAGGGCTAAGCTACAAAAAAAACCACGTATATATTTTACACTGCTCACTGATTAAGTAAAATATTATAATTATCTTGAGTTATTAAAAAAACAAAAAGTGTGTAGTTTGTTTTTTTTCCTTAGGCTTTTTTTCATATGCTTTTTTTCCGTTTGCTTTTTTTTCATTTGTTTTTTTTCCTTTTGCTTTTTTTTCACTGCTTTTTTCCGTTGCTTTTTTTTCAATTGCCTTTTTTCCAACTACTCAAATCTTGGGTCAACATTTTAAGTATCCGACGACTTTATCAAATTCTCAACCATATTATTGAATATATTACTGTTAATTAAGCAGCCGTTAAATGCCGAAGCATGTGTGAAAAGCCTTCAAGCGTTTGTATTGTATATTTTACAGGCGGTCGATTTCAACAACATCGACTAATGGTCGTTTTTAATTTTTGATTTTTAATATTATAACGTTTTAACTCCGTGAATCACATCTTCGTGAAGTGTCGGGCCGAACCACAGGCAGATAAAAGTATATTAGTGTACAATTTAATTGTATCAACAATGAACATTGATTGTATATTTTATCTATGCCAAGACGTATTGGGGGAGAAGTCCCATTATTATTCTGTTATGAATTCATAAATATATAAATTGATAGGTAGGTACTGGACTCGTTGGTATACCTATAAAACGTTTAGCAATAATGTTACATGAATTATTAGGTACATAATATTTATTTTTATAATGCCTAAGCAATCTTTCTAAAATGTCACTACTAAATATCCTCATACCTTATATCATTTTTTTTTTAAACATGTATGTGATAAAATTGGATTCATCGGTAATAAATTTGAGGCCTAACAACCAATGAACCAACGTAAGTTAGGCATCTGAATGTTTGACTTGGTAAAGTGGGTAACTGACGTTAGACTACAAGGATATAGGTTATTAGTTGATTTTATCAATTTTCAACAATTTTTTCAATATTTAATTAGTTGAAAAATATAATAGGTACTAGGGTTCTAATGTGATTTATGTTTAAAAAGTATAACGTTTCAGGGACTTAATTCGTTTAACCACAAAACGATAACGTTGAGGAGATTTTAACGCGTATTTTTAAATTTTTTCGGAAAAAAAAATCCACAAACTGTCAACATTAGGTGACAGCTCCTCGTGTATACCCCAGGCGAGTAATGTACCAAAATAAGTAAAAACTACGGACCAAAGGGGTGGTACGCAGAGTGAAAAAATTGCGTTATTATTATTTGTATTTTTTATAGTAATTTTTTTTTTCGTTTTAACACCCAGCACGTGCAAACCCAATAGGGTATATAATATATGTTTTTTTTCCAATAATAAAGAAGAAAAAAAAGAGCGATTACATAATACATTGTATTCTATTGTATACAATGAGGTAGACTGTAGCGTATTTTTCCGCTCGTTCTTCGATAATAATAAAATAATAATATATTGTCGAGGACAAAAAACGATGAACGGCTACTGGCCGTGGTGGCACGGTACCTACCTCTAGTCATATTGTCCGGTGTAGTCGTTTGGTATGCCGTTTGGGGTTAAATAGCCGTGAAATGACGCGTTCCCGGTAGATGCATTATCCTCCACCACCACCGCCGCCGCCGCCGCCGCCGCCGCCACACCGGTTCGTCTCTCCGCGCGAAGCCGCGATGTCCCGCCCCGGTCGGGGGGTGCACTCGAGTGCGACAAATACCGGCGTAGCTATACACAACAGTATAGATTATAAATAACACAATGGCACACACAATAGGTGCCTACACACATTCGCAGCATATACACCGACTTATTATTGTAATACACACGATAAACGAATACGTTCGGAAATTTTCGACAGATGCGCCAGCTCGCGCGAGCATCCACACACAGACAGACGCGTTACGTATACGTGTTAAGTGTGGCTAATGATCGAGCCAAGACACGTGTGTTTGTTTGCGCGTGTGTGTGTGTGTGTGTGTGTGTGTGTGTGTGTGTTTGTGTGTGCGATATTTAAGGCATCTTGAAGTCGACGGCGGCGGCGTGATTGTCCGGGTGAAGTCAAACACTGCGATTTACCGTCCGTAGGTAGGTAGCAGCGAATCGCGAATGTGGGTAATAAAAGAAATAAATAAAGGTCGGCGGCGGCTACTTCTTTCGGCCCGTCCCCCGCGTGACTTATTGCGTGGAAAATTTCTCGTATATATTATATGCTTTCTTCTACCCATCCGTATTATATTATTATACCGACTCTACCTATAATAATATCTACCTGCCGGCCGTCCTGCACTCGCGATGAATGAAAGCGACGACGACGATGTTGATGATGATGATAATAATAATAATAATAATAATAATAATAATTCATTTCGGCATAATGTACGCAAATGGTAGCTCTCGAAACGTGCACAATACCCACTCGATCGGGACGATACGAGATGGGACCCGTGTCTTACACTATATACAAACTTATAAAAGACTGCAAAACACGCGTAAATTCAGTTCTAACATCATCGTGTCGAATTTTTAATCGAGGAAGCGATCTCAGCACTGTGACGCTAAGTTGTTAGTAGGCACTCGTTATTGGCTAAGATAGTATTTTACTAGTTATGTATAATGTATATGTATAACTAAAAATAATAATATTTCTAAGGAAATTATTATACTTTTGCCAATTGTTTTTAATGCACTATATTATAAGATTTAATAATATTTTGATAAAACTTTGGCTAATTTCATTTAAAACTTGTAGTTTTCCCTTTTTTATCATATAATTGTATAAACTTAAAATAAAGCTCATTCAAACCATAGTAATATGTAATACTGAATTTAGATTAAAAATCATCACTCAAAGTTATAGTTTATAACTTTATACGTATTTAAATTTTTGATTCTGATAATAATGTTGGTGATTTTTATACGTAATTTACCATTTTAGAACATAATGCAAAACTTAATACTAAACATTTCAAATTGGGGAAAATTGCCATCCCCCCTCCTTCCTGTATATTATGCTCCAATTGTGGTGTTGCCTGTTTTTTCCTCCACTAAGCCCAATTTAAAAAAACCTGCTTTCCTCTCTGGGTTCCAAATTCTTTTATATAAATTCTTATTATTTTCAAATTGGTAATTCTGTAGTTTTCAAGACAGTAGTAACTTTATCTTATTGTATATAACGCCTCTGGCTGATTTATGCTAGAAAACAGGAAATTCAGACACACAATCACTCCAAATTGAAAAAAAAAATTCGTAAAATTGAGATAATGTCTTTTTCGTTGAAACAGTCGATATTCTATAGAAGAAAATTTAAATTTGTCTTCAAACAGTGCCACCATAATTAAAGCGATTCTAAGACTTCCATATTTTACATGTAGGTTTTAAAATTAAAACTTTAAAATTATAAGTTTTACATTTAATCTATATTTTTCTATATAATAAACAAAAATCAAGTATAATAATTTATGTAAGTATTTATTTAATAAAAAAAAAAAAAACTGATCATTACTCAAAATATGTTTTTGAATGTGCTCAAAAATAAATAATCATTCATTCATTAGCAAGAAGACGATTTTCTGTATAGGATTATGTTATTAATTTATAACTCATCAAAACACTATGAATTACAATAATAGGTATTTTGTTTTTCTAATTCATAATGATCTACCAATATCAAATTTCATAAAGAATATTATGATTCATGTATATTATATGTAGAATTATCAAAATAATTATGTTTGTACTTTGTTTCTTTACTATACCTATGTTTTAAAAAAAATAAATAATTAAGTTCCAAGCAATTTGGTGATATACTAATGTGGTTTATAATGTACCTACTTTGAGAGGTAAAACATTACATTTGTATGTAATCTTTAAATATAAATTAGTTAAAATTACCGTAATTTAACTTTAATTTAGTGAAAATTCAATAACTTAATATTTAAAATTATTTAACATAATATTTGTCTAGCTAATCTTGGAAGTTGTTCATCAATCAAAATATTTATAATATAAGCTTATTATTTACCCGGAATCGACTACATAGAACAATTATCCGATGTATAAATGTATTAAAAGCGTATAGTATTATAATTTACATTATATTCATATAGCATAGTAGCAACATAGATAGTAGGTACTTATGTCATCTCTTTAAAATAGTAATATTCAATATAGTATCCAGCAATCAAGTACTAGGGTAATGTATAATGAATCATATCAAACATTTATTTAGTATTTCACTACAAAACAATAATATACAAACAGCTATTACTGCTTATGACACTATTAATAATAATAATACAGATGCAATATTAATTGTTGATTCATTTAAAAAACTCTAAATCACTTTGAGCTGTAGAGTAAATAATAATGAAACTCACAGCAATAATACTATGAAAAAAAATGATAGAAAAAAAATAATGGATTGCTCACTTTTTTAATATCATTGTGCAAGAACTTACAAGTGTTCAAAACATGCACACCACACGTTCAAACCATTTGTTATGAATCATTCATTTAACACTTTCTTAACATGAATATGAGTGATGCACAGTTATTCATCTACTCGACATTCTATATCATTCAAGTAAACTTGGTTTTCCACTATTTTCAATACAATTTTAACTTGTGGATATAAAATTTATTTTAACTACAATAAGCATATTATTGAATTTCCAGATACATTACATGTACATTATGAGCATAAGATAATATTATGTTGATCACTTGTCAGTTGTTATCATCAACCTTTATACGAAAAATACAGTGAGGCGGTATCATACAACGACTGTTCTAAAATACAAGATACACTGCCAAATGGATTTATCTGACTAGGTAAAATATTTTAAAATGTCTTATACATGAATGTCTGAATAATATTAAACGATTTATCATTTATGTATATATATTTTTTTTTTCATTATTAAAGTATTTTTATTCAATCTGTTTCAATACATGAACAATAAGAATAAGAGATACAGTAAATAAAATAAAAATAAATAAAAATAAATAAATGACAGATTATCCCGAATGTAGAGGCCTCCCAGCGGAGGTACTACGACATGAGTATAGGACTAAATTAGGCTAGCAGGTTGCGACACCACTGTCTTTTAAGTCTTTTGACTGAGTTACCTGGGATTGGAGCAGATGATAGGTCGGAGATTAACGGATTCTTATGGTGAGCTAGGCGGCTATTGAAACGTATATAATGAGTTTTGGCTAGTTCAGAGAGTTAGGCATTTTGTTTAGTATCAAGGAGTTTGGAGATGACAGAAGTGAGGAGAGTAATTAGAGAATTGATAACAGATTTTAGTTCATCTAAAAACTTAGAGAAAACATCAATATCAGTTTTGGGGGAGTGGTTGCCGCAAAATTGATTATGAATTTATGTATATTAAATAATAATTATTAATCCAACATCATATACGCAATTACCTTGGTGATATCTAAACATTCTTGTTGTTGAAATTATTTACGATTAGTATAGTAACTATAAAAAAAAGAAGATACAATTTAAAAAATAATAAAATATACATAAATATTTATATTATATAGTTACATAAATTTGAATTGTAGTAGACCCCTGTTCCAATTCCACTTCAAATATAACTGATAGGATTTTCCAGTATAGTTACATTGAAACCACTTAGGTAGGTGATAAATTAATTTGTATGGGGTCGGGGAGTTAATTAATATATACTATAAAATATTTATGCGGTTTTGTTGAGTGATATCAGAGCTTTGACTAATATCCAAAGCCCAAAGTTATAATATAAGTATCAAATACATTACCAAATACCTATTATAAGCCTCCCAAACTTGTTGCATTAATACATTAATAGTAAATACTGACAAATATAATCTTAAAAAAAAAAAAAAAAATTCAAGTTAATTAGTTAAGAACTGCAAGTTATATAATTTATTTCTATAGTAATAATGGTTAATTGAATTTGATTGTAAATATAAACATGGATTTATAATTTTTTTTATCTATAATCTATAAAAATTCCAGAAAATATGACAAAAAACATTTTAATAGGTGTAAGACTATATGGGTAGACTAAAATTTTGGACGAAAATAATATTATAAAAATAGGTAATATATTATTTATAATTTATTAATAGTATCTTATAAAAATAAAAATATTTGGTATTATTTTGTCATCTTAATTATACTGAAAAAAATCGGATAATTATTAATAATTTATTGATACATACTTAAAGAAGTGCTAAATGTAACATGATTTTTATAGAAACAATTTCAATATATGCATAAATTTCAGTAATTTAAGTTTAAACTTTTTCAATTGAAGCTAACAACTTACAAAAGAAGATTACAGACCTGTCACTATAGTTATTATGTTAGCTTAACAATGAACTGATAGACTGTAATGAATAATGACCATTCACATCAATATCGTTTTAGATCATAGAAAATTATGAATCTATCGCTCGGATGTTCACTGATCAGTAAGCAAATATGTGTCATTAAAATCTACACATTTGATCACTTCACAATATACATACCTTGTAAAAATCTAGGTTACTGTTTAAGTTAAATCACTTTTGATACTGACAATTAAGTATTTGATTGTATCAAACTATGATGTACTGGTACCTACTGTAACTTCTTACAAGTTACAACGCGTGTCATACCAAGTTTTTAAAATTTGTTTTGGATGTCTTTAAAGAAATAGTAAACTAAAGTTTATTTAACTCATTAAGACCACTATTATTTAATCTTATTATTTTATGTTACATAAAGTTTGTACTTCCTCAAACTTTTTACCTTTAGAATAAAATGAATACTTTTAAATTTCAGTATTAACTGGAACCTCTATCTGTGATTTTAAGAACCATATCCTAAACCAATACAGACATATTTTTAACTGAATTAGAAGCAAAACCGAAAAAATTTAAATGATTCCAAGCAGTCGCTTATATTTTTGTGTATTGTAATAAAATAAACAACTTCTACATTATCACTATTTAAAAATTAAATATTTCGCACTCATCAACAAATTTTCTTTGTATCAATGACAGACGACAGTATCCTAGATTCATCACACATTTAGTTTGTATTAAACGTAAAGGCATTAAGGGTCAATGGCGTACTTAGGATTTTTTTTATGCGAAGGTCTAGATAATTTTCCTTCCGTATTACCGTGATGAGATTCACTCTTCTCAACAAACCACAAATTATTATAGAAGTTCAAATTATAACAATGAAAAAAAAGCAAGAGGTAGTGGTTAAAAATAATTTATTCGTAATAACAGTATGTTAAAATATTTTGTTATGATAAATCATGATATTGAAATTTGAATACTGATAAAGTAACCTGATAAACGAAAATTATAAAAACATATAACATTTATCGTGTATGATGAATAAAGATAATAATTGTCTAGTCATATTGAGACCAGCAGCCCGCGCACTGAACATTTTTTATTTACTTAGTGAATCTATAATACAACTATGCAAGTGATTATAATGTTCATAGATATTGTTAACAAGGGTGAAATGCTAGAGAAAATCTGGTAAATTTTGGAAAAAAAAAATAGAAAATTGTGGAAAAATTAGAGAATTTTAAATGAATACATTTCTAAAAATTACAAAAATGTTATTTATGCTTTAAATAATTTAAAAGTAGAAAAATATAGATAATTTAAAAAATAGATGAAGGAACAAAATATTATTTTGAATCAATAAAATTTGTTGTATACATAGTATATTGAGCAAGGCAATAATGTTCGAGCACTGACTTAACATAGGTCGAGGTTAAAAACTAAAGCCAAACGTTAAATTCTGATTACAACATTGCATCGTTTTCAATATAAAAATTACACTAGTTAAAAAAAATATATCCAATATAAGTATACCCATTTAGTTAGAAAATATAAATTTAGTATTATACCAGTATATGTACTGTAGTTATTCCTAGTCAAATGTCTTATCAATGTAGACATTAGACCAAAAATATCATAACTATGTATTTGTGTTTATTTTTAAACTATTGTAGACAAATTAAGGTAATATTTTAAAACCCTTTTTTAGAAAATGTTCATAATTATTTAAGAAAAACCCTGGTTATCCCAGTTTTTTTTTTAAATGTGTGTCCCTATAATATTAATGGTAGCAACTGGCTACCATGTATACACGTATTTTTAATCATGTAAAATTACGAAATGTGACATGATAATATCTTTCAAATTCCAATAGTGGGGCCGTTGGGGTGAATCGTGAATGATGACCTGACCTCATAAATCCCCCTACCACTGTAAATATGCCAATCGCCAGTGATATAAATTAATGCTTACATATTTTTGATTCAAATAATATATTATGTAAAATAAACAATAAATAAGAAAATGTAGAAATTACTTTAACACTTCCATATACCTATTTATAATGACGAACTTAGGTGAAATGTATAAAATAGATATTGACATATTTAAATATTTCACATAATGTTTTATTTTAGGTATTGATCAATTGTTCATAATAAAATATCATATTATCTAAAGAAAATCAACGTATTTTTATTTTTATTATAACTATTAATTGAAATGCAAATATTAATTGAATCGTCAGTTGCAATAATAAACAGTAAATCCTATAATGTATTTATTAACACGAAAACATATCAATTCAAATAATATTTGTAAAATAACATATATGTTATAATATATTATGTAATAAAAATGTAGAATATTTATGAATTACTCAGTATTCACACAGTATTAATATTATAAGGCTATTATAACTATCGCAGTTTGCCTTTGATATCTTACTAGTGTGTGACAAACAAAAGCGCTGATATCGTATTAACAATAACGTATATAATGCCATTATAATAGCACCCGGGGGAGTATAATAGGCCTATATCCGATTAACAGTGTGCCCGGCTTTTGTGCTAAATGGCGGATTTGTGTCAAATTTCCAAAAACCGCCCAAAATATACGTTTTTATTATTATTTTGTTGTTGTTGGAGGGTGAAATGTCCAAAAATAGTATTAGCGCTTAACGGAGAGGTTGTCAATATTTTTTTGAAAATCGAACAAAGGTCCGGTTAGCCTATGCATGCATTAAATAAACCAGTATATATTATATCATTATATATCCTATGCTCTTTTTTGTATGTACGGAAAGGGTCTTACAAAATAAACAAGGTTTATTGCAAAGGATAAAAAAGAAAATCGTTAGTTTGAACCAATACGTTTCAATCGTAAAAGTTACCTTATTAGTATGCACGATAGTATTCATGACCGTTTACTAAGTGATATGAACTGCTATACGTACCTAACGTGTATATTTTATAATCTTTATTTATACATCAATATTGAAAATAAAAATTAATATTTGAATAAAAATATTTTACAAATTGTCCGTGTGTCTAATACAGGCAATAACCGTAAACAGTAAAATTTAAAAAAAAAAACCAATTTGGGGGAGATGAAAAAATGTATGTCAAACCACAATTGTACCTAAGACCACATGATATACCTACAGGATACACTTTACTAACTACACATAATCAATATCTATCTCAAAATGTATATTCTATTAGGTAAAATACTGAAATACATATTATAATCTACCCAAAATAATATTTAATCTTATAATAATTTATATAGGACACGCATAGATTAATGGAGGATTATTGTATATAATATTATAATCACTAAACATTATAGAGGCTTTGTATTGCAGTATTAACGTGGAAATAATAACATATTGAACACAGACACGTGGAAATGAATTTCAATGAAATATTTGAGTAGGTACAATAATGTATAAACTGATGAATCAAAAATATTATAACATAATTTCTCCGTTGAACCAAGGAATGAGTATTAAATTGTTTTAAGATTTTATCTCTCTATATTATGCAATATAAATTACAATAAGTATTATAAAATTGATGAATTAATGTTGGAAATTATAAAAAATAATTTCAAAAATTCGAGTACAGACAATACTATTACAAATTATAATACTATAAAGTTTTATATTACGAAATGTTTTAAATTTGTATGAACCTAACACCTTTTTAATTGTTTGAAACTTAGTGTTGTCTAACTAATACACAACTATAGAAATGTTTTAATTGGAACCACAACTACCTACCTACAAAAGTTCCTTAAATGTTCGTTAAAATAAATACATATAGTCAACTATATAATTAAGATTAAATTAATTTCATTGTCAATTAAATAATATAATTTCACTACGTATCATAGAAATGTATACATAAAACAATGATTAAATTATGTATTATAGGTTATGAATAATTATTATAAATAATATATATTTTAAAAGATAGGTAAGAGAAAATGAAAGTTTTTTTTGAATATAGGTAATGAAACAAAACAATTGATCAAAACTTTCAACAAATTTTAAAGTCTTTTTTTCTTTAACATCAACTATTTTGACTTTTGAAACTTAAAAACACAAAATGTAATGTTTTTTTAATGTTTTTTCTGATATCAAATCAAAATTAATATTTGTACCATGCATCTGAAATGTGTCTTGTGTTTGCCCAAAAATGTCTTGTGAGTAAATATAATTAAATAATATATGTTATAAGATTGAAAGTAAAGATATGCATTTTCTGAAAGTCAATGAGTATAATTAAATATATATAATCAGTAGGTATATATGCATAATAATTATTTATAACTATTTTAAATTTATACAGTATATCCGTAAATGGAACACATTTTAATAATTTAACATTTTGTACCTATATTCATATTCAATACATTTATATTTTTACTATTTTTAAAACACAAGTTATTAAAATCATTATTTAAATTTAATGCAAACATGTCAACTAAAAACAATTAAACATGAAAATATTGATTTCAAGTACACGTGCAGTTTGCAAACAGGACAATGATTAATTTGGCTAGTTCAATAATTATAAAATCTCAATGCGTATTAAATTGTAGACGCTCAACAGCTGTTGGACTCATTGAGTCAACAATATACAATAGTAGAACAACAATAATTATCATAATTCATAAGCAAACGATGCAGTGCAAACTCATTAAAAAGTAATTAATTTTAATAATAATAATATATTAGTCGTAACTTATTATTTTGATAGGTACACAATCATTTAAATGTCAGTAACATTTCAACGGCTTCTCTTTTGTCTGAAACTCGCCCTTCACTACGTTTAAAATATTGCCATGGGTATATAATATAATATATGAGAATATATTTTATTATCGTGTTTGCACAAAATATTAAATATATACCATAATACCGTTTATATATACACCTATTGCAATATTTTCATCGAACAGTCACTATTTTTCCTAAATACTATAGGTAGGCACCACGTCTATACCAGACACCATAGCCGTTGTGATAAATGTGTGTGAAACGCAATTTTTATTGTTTAATATATTATATACATGTGCGGTGAAACGATTTCCGATCCTAATACAAATAGGATTAAACGAGAGAAACGAACGAAAAAAAAAGAAAACGTCTATGACCAGGTACAATGAAAATATGATTCTGCAATATCACATTTCACAATGAACGACGTATCTTCGAGCCCGCGATATATTTATTAAAAAGGGATTTCGGGCGAGGGACAATGAATTCCTGATTTATGGCTGCGTAAACATCGCACGAATATAATATACTTAAATACCATTGCAGAGGGCACGGGCAAAGTTTGTTCTGTTCTGTCGGACCGTGACGCTCATCCGCTGTTGCCGGCGGACGATCGAACATCACGGTTTTGTTTGCCCAGGACTCGCTGTTTAAAGAATTGAAAATAAATGTTTTTACTTGTCCGATCAATTTGCGTTCTCAGGCGGCATAGGTAGATACCGTGCAATAGATAGGTACCACACAAAACAGTGATTATGTTTCTCAATACACTAACACCGACATAAAAATGGTCATTCTAATGAACCCTATCCTATATGTTATTTAACGTCACACACAGGACGCGAACCCAAATGGGTTTTTAACGATCGAATACATGAATATATACGAGTAAATATACATAAATGAAATATACCGCTACCTTTGTTACCCGGGTTTGATGTTGCGAGTTTTTTTTTCCACTAAAAACGTTTACAAAAAATAAAATGTGGATATGATGCTGTGACTATAGGTATTGAGCACACATTTCACTTCATTCGCTCGGATCGGGCTATAGCATTGAATTATTATCATTTTTTAATTCAGAACAGTGCTAAATTTTCAAATTTTTAAAAAGTTTTGAGTGGAGGTCAAACTACCGTCAGATGTTTAAGTATGAGCCATTCACACTCGGACACAAAACAATATCATGATAGACAATAATTACCCGAGTTTAAAACTAAATTTAAATTTTATGAAATGTATTTTATTTTATTTTAATTATACGAGTATAAAATTCTGAAGTCTGAAAGTAATTCTTACAATAAATTCAAGTTAAAAAAGTCAAAAATAATTTGATGTTATTTAATAATTCTAACAACTTAGAATATGGGTGACGGTCGACGGATGCCTATCCAACATTATATATGACTAAATTGGGCAATGTTAATTTGCTTTAAAATTAAAATAGTAACACATCTAATTTAGTGACTAATAAACAAGATGTATAACTAGTAACTACTGACTAAACTGACATAGCCAATATGCACCAACTATAAAACATAACCCGAAAAACCATTGTATAAAACATAAATGTGATTTATTAAACAAATAACAGTATAATTAATTTTATGAAGAGGAAAAAAAATAATATAAGAAATTTGTACTGAAATACCACCATTTATACCAAGTCAGAAAACTAATAAATATAATAATAATATATCAATTTCTTTTGTCATTGATATAAGAAAAATAATAATTATCGTTATAAATTATTTGATTAATAAATTTCGTTAGTAATATTGTGTAACATTGATAAAATATTTTACTTAGACCCAAATCATAACTCTCTGAACTATTTCGTACAATAAATGAAGTATACAAATATAAACTATAATAAACTAGTGAGTAAGACTTCGATTATATAGCATTTTCTAATTATTATATACCTACAACAAATAAAAAATAGCAAAGTTATAGCAACTATACTATAATAGTATAATCAAAGATTCCAAATATAAAATGTACATTTGTATTTTGTGTATTTTAAGAATTTTATATGTTACTATTTTTCTAGTTTTTGTTTAAAATACATAGAAAAAAAAAGTGAACTGATTACGATCACAAACAATTTGTGAAACAGTTTAAAATAATATTATACCTAAACTTACCTAATAATTACATAATAATTAATTACAATTTTCATAAACAAAAAAATTGTTGTTGTTTTTAACTATATTTTTAAGGTATGTTATTAGGTAGGTACTTAAGTTCTTTTTAGTGTTATAAAATACGAATGAGTAATGGGTAATGACGATTTCAAAGAATACGTCAATCTTGAAAAATATTCAAATACAGTTGTACCTTCCTAGCTGAAATCATTATTTACACGTATTATACAAAACGCACTCGTGTATACTTTTGTCCGCGTACGTTTTTCGTGATTGGCACACTAATAATATATAGTTATCAGACAAACATACATCTAGCAGTGGGTAATCATTGTCAAGGACAGCGCAAAAATTACAATCTAGTCGTTTTGCATTTTTACGGACGAACGACCGGGTTTTTCGTACCCGACACGAATATTGAATACATTATTTTATTTTGTGTATTTAGGAAAAACAGACAGGTACCAATGTACATACCACGTATATATATACCTACCGGGATAATTAATCAATGCTCCTCTTCTAGGATTGCTTTTAGATTTTTGAATTCACCGAAATTTACATGAACTATTTGAGTAGGTTATGCATATATATTGCTCACACTTTCTTTCGGAAAATGCAGCCAAGTCAATAATTGTTTAAAGTCCGTTGATTTCCGACTCCTCAGACACGCGATAAAAATCGTACAATTATACACGATAATATTTTGCAACAATAGGTCATTACTGATTTGTAAATAACTGTGACCTTTTAAACAGTTTTCTTGAAAACAAACCAATTTTCGACACACCCAACAACAATAATGGCCAAATTGTATATCATGTAGAAACATTGAAGCTATTTTATTAAAAAAAGGTATTTATTTTTCAACATTAACAGCAACGCAATTATGGCAACAAATTGTAAAAATTATCAAGTGCATGAAATGAAAAGACGGAAGACCTAGATTGGCTGACTCCATGACAGATTCTAAAGAAATAGAAAATATAAATTGAATTATTGTACAAAATATAATTGTACATTTTTTATTATGTTATCTTCTGTTGTATAATTTTTGGTAAAAACGTTGCATTTATTATATTATTAATATTTAATTATTATAATTAATAGTGTACCTATTATATTTATATTATTTATGATAATTATTAACTTTTGAGTCAACACCGACTTACCGTAGCTGAACGGTGTGAATAGGTTCGTGGTATTAATAGGAAATAGCATACAATTAGTTTCAAACTTTGAAAATCACATTTTTTTTATAAAGGATAATACTATATGTATAATTTCTAATTCCCTCCAAATAAACATTTTTAAATTACAACAAAACAATTCAAATCGTTATCCATCGTTAAAATGTTTAATTTCGTTCAAATTTGAACTTAAAATATCAACAAAAATGTATATTTATATATTTTTTAGATTTTTCGGTTCCAATGTGCGTATCACTAATGTGAAACCGATTGTATTATATTGTCAACCCTTAATTATAAAAATTGAATATTTTATACATTTTTATTCATACAAAATAATTTACAAATTTTCATAATTTTCACAAATTTTGTCAAAGTTTGACTTAAAAATATTTAAAATAAGAAATCGTGATTAATATGTATGAATATAATTATTAAATAGTGACGGTAACCACTTAAAGCTTGCATACAGTTTTCAAATTGTTTGACCTAGCAATGAATCGACATTTACAGACAGAATAAGAAATAGAAAATTTCAAATGTCTATTAAAAGGCTACCCCTAAGTATCAACTAGTTTCAGTTTTCTATCAAAAAGAGATATTGAGGTTGAAAATCGAAACTTTTTTTCTATCTACTATAAAAAATGTCGTACAGAGACAAAAAAATACTCACACGCTATTGTAAAATCAATACATTCTTCGCTCCACTCAAAATCTAAAATGTGTAGGCACATGTATAGGTTTTTTATGCTCTTTCAAAATTAAAATTAAATTATATTATTTAAAATCAAATCGCTACCATTACAATAATAATCAAATTTTTATAATATTAATGGTTTTGTTGACCTATTTTAATATTATACTATTAACTATGTCCGTCAATTTAAATGCTATAAGTTATATTTTAACTTTCACGAAGACCGTACGACATATTTATTTAAGAGACTTTATGATATTATAAATACATCTACAACCAAATCATAAAATGTTCTAGTAGACTGTACAAAAGTTCAAATATTTTTGTTTCGCTAGATCATTAAGTTGGAAATATAACACACCAAAATGCCCATGTTGCTATTCAATAATAGTGTTGGATAAAAGTAGAAATCACAACTTTAAACTAATATAATTAAGTATTTTAAAGCAGGTAGTATTTACTATAATAATAGACAACATATTATGTTCCTATAAAGTGTTACCTATCTCCTTATATGTGTTTTTGTATCCATCCCAAAAATATATTTATAATAGACCAGCGGGGGAGCTTTTCACCAGTGGAATACTGAGTATAGTTTCAAATAAGTAGGAGCGTACCTATCAAATCTATGTACACGATTTTTACTACTCCAGTTTATTAAATTTATTATTAATATATGAGCATATATTTACATAATTTAATCGATTTTTTAGAGGTGAATAAAAATGTATTATGCCGGAACTAAAAGTTTCTCTTCAGTGAGTAGGTACAGTTTATATTCTCTATTTCAAATTCGATAATACTATGTATTATATGTAATATCCTCCAATCTATTAACTAAGTAAATATAATAATCTGTAGTAAAAACCCTGCACCCCGTGTAGATTCGATAATAAGTTAGGTATGTGTGGCAGGACGCAAGAACAATAAACGCGGGTTTGACGTCTTCATAGTTCTTATACAGTTTTACTGTTTGACGCTTCAGAACTTATAATCAATTATCGGTGGCTAACATATAATTATTCCTATGTATCAGTAATTAATGTTGTTTGATCGATAAAATATGTAGCGCACTCTAGTGAACTGGTGTCGCTCACACGCAGTACCGGTTTTGCCACGAAGAAACGGTTTGCGGGCAGGACCATATTTATATTTATACATATCGTTCACTATTCTGAGCATTTGTATTCGTTGTGCTGATATTTTAGGTCCTTAAACTTTTTTCGATTTTCACAACAATATTGGTATTATAATTGACAATTGTGTATATTTTTACAGTACCTAGGCGCCGAAATATAATGTTAACATTTTGAATGTTACCTACACAATTGATCGTCCATTTAACTATATCTACCTATCGATGACAGTGAGTGATCAGTAGTCAGAGTTGGCTGTCATGTGTAATAAGTAATAACTAATAACTAATAGTTCTCTTGTAAATACTTGTTTTCATGTTATGTAGATTTAATGGGTTTTTAAACATTATATAATATTTTATTTACTTCATCCATCTATTTATTCACTGTTGGTTTGGTCAACACTCAATATTCAATAATATAAAACTACTATAATGTTACGTGGATGTTGACATAAGAGTGCTCCAAAGATAAAAAAAAAGTAAAAATAGGACCTCAAAAATATTTGGAAAATGATAGAAATCGGAAATTACTTACGATATTATAATAAATAAAAATATCTCGATTCTCAACTCAAAATATCAACAAAGAAAAAGACTTACCTCATACAGCAAACTTACATATCATATGATCTTATATTCAATACAAATGAGCTGTCACATTATACAGAAAGCTCTAGATCTAGAAAACTGGAGAGAAAAATATTTAATTCGAGGTCTGTTAGGAGTTGTAACCTTAAACAGATAAAATGTCATTTATAACTTATTCCAACTTTCTTAGTGTAGGTAGTGTACATATACCGTGTCAGACATTGGGAGATCATATAATATAGGGGTTGCTTTTATTCTTTGTCTATTTATGCTAAGCTATATACATTTGTATAGTATTATTGTTTGACATATTTTATCATTCAGTCGTTTTATCATTGTATGGTTAATAAGTAATATTTAACACTTAAAAAAATTAAATTTTAATACTACCATTAAACTTTTAAAGTAGGTAAAATGCCTAAAACAATAATTATGGATCAGACAAGATATTATAAAATATTCATTAATTTATTTAATGCTTGCAAAAATGGTAAGATCTGGTATCTTTAGAAAATTACATACAATTTTTAGAAAAACGATTATTTATACAGCACAATTTTTTTTCCAAACAAAAACCAGAAATACCATTTGCAAAACCAAATGCAACAAATATCAGTTTCGGCTCAATATTACAATATTATTTTATATAATTGCAGCTATACATATAATATGGTATTATACTTTTATACTACCTTTTATACATTTATACAAGTTAATATTGCTCTGTAGTATTATTAATACTTTTATCATTTATGTGCATTGCGCATTCAATATAATTTGAGTGAAATTTGAAACATGTATTCTAGCAGCCCAAAACTTAGCATTTTGACTCAATATATTGACTATAAGAAAAATAAGGCTATATTATATTATATGTATACGTTTTCTTCCATTCATATCACATAAACAGCAGAATATGAAACATTAATATACGTCTTATACATTTGAAATTTCGTGTGTTTATTGCTTGAATTGTTATTTTAAGTGATTTACCAATTTTTCAGGAATTATCAGAATCCTTTATTTTTCATGTACTCAATTCATTGTTTTCAAATTTATAATATCAATTACTTAATAAATATAGTTGGTAGGTATGTGCACCACTTATCTACGCTAAGGTGAATGATATATTATTAATCCAATTTATATTTTTGTTCAAATAATTGTATCAGTTAAATTGATTATGTCTTTATCACACCTATAGTATGCAACTTTTAGGAATATATTGTACAAATCACCTGTTTTATTCCAATATCCACAAATATAACAATAAAGTTGTATATTTTCTTACCAAATAAATCATTTTTTCATCGTGCATTTTAATTTCATGAACTTTCACATTCTATAGAACCAGCTCCGTATTACAGCGGTAGTTTATTATATATAACATCATTTTTTTCGTCTCCAAAAAATTGATAGGTAGTTTTCATCGTTGAAATAATAAAATTACATCATGAATGATAGTAGGAATATAAGGTAGGTACTTACTATGAATACCTATCTGGCTATTATTATTATTACTAGAGATAATACACATTGTTATAAAAAATAATGCACAGCACCTATACTATTAAAAAAATATATTATTTACGTGAGTTAAATATAATTGAACATACAATATTAACTATCTCATATCAGCTCATTAGTATTATTCTCATAATTTATTTGCCAATTAAAATCACATTAGCTATTATGATGTATAAATATCAAATATTATGTTTCATAAATAAAATACTAGACATTACATAATATGTAGAAGTAATAGAAGGGAGTTAATTTAAAAATTCTAAATAAAGAATTTTACTTTACCAAAGTATATTCGTGAAAAAACCTAAATCATGTTACAGCCATAATACAAAAACCAACTCAGTGCTAATATTAGCGAAATTACGAAGAATATAAGAATTCCTAATTATATTACTTTAAAGAGGAACGAAGCGTATACGAATTTTGGTTGGGCTTTCATATAAGTATCTTTTTGACCTAATTTACTAGAAGACTAAAGGGTAATGGTGCCATTTATCGCGATGGATACGGTAGAGTATCCCAAGAAACAACCAATATTTCAAGTTCACCAAAACCTTATTTGACTATTATTTTTTTTTTTTATATTTTTGTATTAATTTACTAAAACATATTATTATTTATTATGATTTGACGAGATTTAAATATTAATATTTATGTTGATATTTCGTTGCTACTGTTAGACTTAGACTATTACACATAATATCCAACTTATAGCTACATCTTTAATGTATTGTGTCATACCTAAAGCTATAGGCCTATAGGGATAAATTATATATACCTGCTACAGACCTACAGTATTGTTAAAGTATTTTTTTAACGATGACGGTTATTTTGTGTAGTCGAACCGAAGAAACTTATTCATTTAATTATATTAACAAACGTGTATGGACACGATAATTATTATCATTAAACTGGAAACAACAATGCACTTATTATTATATTCAAAACGATGTAGAAGTTTCAACATATTTTAGCTTTGAGCTAAGTTCGTGTTTCAATTAGAACGCACCTCATCATATTAATTTTATTTTCTAGTGATATAGATGGATATGACGCATATCTTTTATTATTTATGAGTTGGAAATCAGTTGTAGATTGTTATTGTTAATTATTTTTGTATGTTAGATCATGGCAACATCTTACAAACTGATGACGAATTCAAAAGTTGTGTAAGGATTAATCAAGCAGGTTATCTTGATTTTCATTGTTTGTATATGTTTATATAATTATTATATTATTATGTACCGACCTATAATCTCAAAATAAACGGTATAATCACTACACGTATCAACGTAGCACTGGGGCAGTGATTGTTTATAATATTATTACCTATAAGTATAGGCACTCGTTACTTATGTAAAATGCTAATTTAATACTCTTTTTATTTCCACAAAACGTGTAGGTACTAGGTATGTCGAGTGTCTAGCTATTTTGTGTTCATCATAAACACTTTTATCCTCTCACAGTTTCGAAATATTCACAATAGCTTGAAAAAATATTGGTTGTATTTTAATCTCTGATAAATACATCTTATTAATACTATGTGCACGTGTTTCTATTATAACTTAAGAACTTATAAATATTTACTAAATAATATTATAAGACAATGAAATTGTAAAATGTAATACTATATTTAAATACATAGTTAAATCATTAGTAAACTCCAAAATCATGTTAAAATTATTTTTTGAAATTTCAGTGCACATATTATATCACTATAATATAGCCTGTGCTCCAAAATGTTGATTACCTATTACTCATATAAAAAAGGTTCGTTATTTTATTAAATTTTAAATTATTCTGAGCAGAGTGATTTGGTTTAATAATGTCGTGTGTGTTTTATTTATTTAACTTCTTTTAGTTGAGTTTCTTTCAGTACGTTTTAGAGTAGAAAAACGCTTCAATCTTCAACTATGAGGATAATTACTGGCAGAAAATTCAATTATTACTCATTAGGTATGAGGTTGGAGGGTCAAATGTGAAAAAATCTTTTTCACGAAATAATCAAAAAAATTGCTCAATACCAGTTTTTAGCTAAATTGATTATGTTATTTTGATATAGATAGGTAATAAAAAATGAAAAACCGTAGATAATAGACTTTCAGTTAATATTATTATGTTAGCATTTTCTAAACAAAATTTAATTTTTTAAACATTTTAGCTCTTTTAGAACATTGATAATTTTTTTTTTCGATTTACCTATTTTGTTGAAAACTAAAAAAACTTGAAAATTATATACCCGGTTTTTTTTAAAGTTGTTTACACAAAACAATCTAAAAATAACAAAATACATAATAAGCACATTTATTTAATAAGAAAATAACGATTTTCTTAATAACAGTTTTAGATGGAAAAAAATGTTGTAGTTAACTATTCGATATTATGTTTATTATTAATTTCTATACACAACGAAATTTTCTAAATATTTTGACCAACTTAAAACTAACTTATACATCAATTCATAATAATATAAAATATCAAAATATAATAATAGGATAAAACACCGCAGCTGCTCAGAATTATTTTCCATATGCAATGATTTTTCATTGAATTTAAAAACAGCAAGTCAATTACATTATTACAGTGATCTACACCACTATGAGATATTTAAACTGAAAAATGTTCTTCGCAGTCGACTGCAGGTGACTCCTTCTGTTTTTAATTTGCAATTATGATTGAACATTAAATAATCATTACACTTGAGACAATATAATTATATTCTTACTTTTACAGTTATACTGTCTAGTACCTACGTATGAGTTCTTGATACGACATTATTTATTTTATTTGAAGAATAAATAATTTAACAAACAGTTAAAAATGTAAGAATTCCCTATCTGTTTTCAATTATTTTTGATACAACAAAATAATAAATGTTACAAAAAAAGACCTAGTAATATTTATTTATCTATGTATTTAATTAAATTGTTTTCAGTGGTAATTGAGAATTTGAGGATCAATTACTAAGTTTTTT
Source organism: Myzus persicae (assembly GCF_001856785.1). Taxonomy (NCBI): domain Eukaryota; kingdom Metazoa; phylum Arthropoda; class Insecta; order Hemiptera; family Aphididae; genus Myzus; species Myzus persicae. The sequence goes on from NW_019103881.1 coordinate 202,735, forward strand.
CTATACTCTAACCTTGGAAGTAGTTGAGAACTTAATTAAAATTCAAAACAAATTTGGTTAAATAAACATCATTTGGCACTACCTACTAATTCTAAGGATATTTTTCAAATTAATGACTTTTATTAAATTCTATAAACGATTCTAAGTTAATTTATCATTATTCATTTTTTGAAAAATATTAAGATATGGAAAATATAATTGAATCATAATGTAAATTATATTACATGAAATTAAATGTGTTATAAAGAATTATAGCATATAATAAAATATTAATACTTTTTGTAACAGTATTCAGTAATTAGTAAAATAGTTTAAAGTAGCTAAAAAATTGTAATAAGTTTGAATTGAAAATGTCCTGGGTGCACAGCTGATTCACATAATAAATTAAACATTATTTTAAAACACGTTCGGGTGTGTTTTAATAATATACTAATTGTTATGCAATTAGCAAATAGAAACATTCATTTGTACAATCAGTTTTTATTAAATTAAGTACTTATACTGTTGGAATTGTATTAAAATATTTACCTACATATATAATAGGGTTATCATAAATTTACCTAAAATCTTAGTGTTAATTTTTAACTATATCAAAAACTACTGAGCACTATGGTAAATGGTAGTGTAATTAATATCAATTTAATTATTTAATTTTAATAAATGATGATCAAATTATTTTTTTTTTGAATTGATTTTAGAAAGAAATCAACATATAATTGCGTAAAACTAAAACCTTCTTTATTCCGATCAACATTAAAAAAAAAACATTCCTCAATCTTTACAAGCAGCAATTTCACTTATTAAGATTTTGTATTCAAACGAAACATAATAAAAAAAAAAGTTCAAAATAAGTAATATTCATCAATCAGTAATATTTAAAATGTTTTAACAGATTATTTAGGTTGAATAAAAAAAGGTATATTGGTTTAATATAGAGCTATCAGTTGAATTGATTTATTATTCTTATAAAAAGTGAATTAAATATTTGATTATAGAATAATAGAATATAGAATTGTTTACATTGAATAATTACTTTTCTGAATATTTTCTGGGGCAAATGTTCCATCTATTCAAACCGAGTTATCAATTTTTGTTTAATCGGGAGGAGAAAATTGAATACAAAATTAAAATAATTTGAAATTGGTTTATTAGTAACAATATTTAATAAGGTTAATTTTTATATAATCATAAAATATATATATTTTATTTTATTAAATTTAGATTAGATTAGTTAGGTATCATAATTCCGTCAAGCACTAGGACTGTATACACGCATACTGATTTTACACCATTATTGTAAGAATATTTTCTGAAAAAATAACACAACAACTATTAAAAACAATACTTTATTTTAATGAATAATCATAACTCACAAGTCACATCTTTACAAATAGGCAATAAAATAGGTAATATATTTTCATTTCATCGTCGAATTAATAACTAGAATGCACTCAATTTAATTGTATGGTTTGATGTCTACAATTTAATATAATAATGATAAATAGTTTTTTTTAAATAAATTATTTAGTCCATCATATTTGCATTAAAACCTGGTTATGACTTAATACCTAAGTTAAATATGATAACACATAATTAATAGCATATTAATTTATAAAAATAACAGTTAAATATTATAAAGTTGTTCAAAGATCATAAGAGCTTGCCTCTTCAGTATGACGTTTCAACACGAAAGTGTGGACGGTTCCTCCAAGTATGCCACCTACAATAGGACCAACCCAGTACACCTAAAACAATCATAAAGTGTCATCATGATAATTTTTTCTATCGTTGTTATTAATAATATAACTATTTACCCAATGATTTGACCATACACCAAGAGCAACAGCTGGGCCCAAAGATCTTGCTGGATTCATGCTAGCTCCTGTGTATTTAATCTGCAATAAGACACATCCATCGAGTATTAATACATAGTTTATAACAATATAATATTTTTCAAGTAGCAAAATAGATAAACCATAGTTTTAAATATAAAAAGTCATTCATTTTATATTTATAAATCACATTGCTAGCAACTGATATTATTATATTATAATGTTGTCTATTCCTCAAAAGAAAACATTTAAGTATAATACAACTATATCTACCCATTAACACCACCTTCTTATTCAATCATTAAACGAATTGTTTTTATGAATCTTATAATTTTTAATTGTTTCCAAATAAATATTATGTACATTTAGAGGTTTATTTAATCTCTAATTCGGATAATAATTTATAATGTCCTCTGTAATGTTATAGGTGCAGTAGAATAAAACATTTCAAAATATTTATTCGGTTATCGAATTAACAAAACTTATAACTAAGCCAATACCTGCACTATATTATTCTAATACAATGGAATGTTTTGGATGGATGCAAACGTGCGTGTTCAATTATTCAATGATGACAAGTTTTGACAAATTATACTCGTACACTATCATGCTAAATATTTTTCTCTGATTGTTTAATCAGTAGTGTCTGATATATATTTAGTACTTTATATATCATTATTCATTTTGTTATTTAATGATACACTGACGTTTCTATTTTATAATATAATATATAACATCAATAAATTATTTATCAACAATAGTGATGTTGGTAACTGGGGCCACAACATTTTGTCCCAACAAAGTATTTAACAATGTTTTAAACAAAATGAAATATTTAAGTTTTTACTTAAACGTGAAATATTAAAGATTGAAATTTATAATCGAAAATTATTTAAATTATATTTCTGTTATATGTCTATATTCGTAAAATTACTCCAAGGTCCCTTCGCCAAATCGTAATGAATTCGACATGGTCAAGCTACTTTTTCAAAGGATACTGATGATGAGATATAATGTTGGCAGTCAGTTTATTTTCACTTTCATACTATTGCCAAAATGTATCTAAAAAGATTTTTTTATAAGCAAATAGTATATATATATGTATTGCACATAAACCCGAAAAATATAAAAATAATATGTTAAATATTAGAGAAGTTGTTATGGCGCTGTTGACCGAAAGTGTAGGCCTAATTTAGTTGCTCAGTGGCAACATTTTCAGAGGCACCACATAGGTTTCTGTCATATAATGAGGGACGTCAAACTCTTTATTATAGAAAGACCACCCGTGCCTGGTTCGACTAGAGACTTTATAAGACTCCGAGACTTTGAGGATAAAACATTATACAATTATTAAATACATTATTAGGTAAGTATATTAAAAATATTATTCCTTACAGTATTTTATAAAACCTAGGTGCATTAATATTATATATAACTATCTGTATGTAATTCGATGTCGACCAGAAAAAAATGAGCAAATATAAAATACAGAGGTAGATAGGTGTATCTCGGTTTAGAGTACCTCTAGTTGTGAAATAATTAAAATTAGATGGACAATCGAAATTCTCGGATCAAATTAATTAGCACGTGGTATACGGTTAACGGGGTGCATACTACTCTCTAAACTTTTCTGATCTCTCTTAAATCAATCTCTGAGATTTTCGTCAAAATCAGTCGACTTGCTTTTTGGTATACATATTAGGTACAAATAAACATTTGTTATTAAGATATAATTCGAGGCTATTTAAACGATGATTGATGCATGATTTTACCTCATCTGCCCGAGTTATCAATGGCAACCAATTATACACAAAATATACTAATTTCTACGATAATTTTTATAATCCCTAACCTGCAATGGCAAATGGCAACCCTTTTTATAAAAAAAAAATTATCAACTACCATCGTGAATCGATCCTTTTTCAATCCTTTGTAATTCAAATCCTTGTGTGAGTACTTTTTTAAAATGGGAATTTTGAAAAATACTTTCTCATTACACCCTTACATAGTTACACAAAGGTGCTATGACAATTTTGAGTTTCCAGCTATCATAGTTTAGGCACTATATTGATCAGTCAATCAGACTATATGGACTCATTCAATTATATTATAATACGTACATAAATAGCATAACTTAATACCAAGCAAAATAGAATTAATTTTTATTTCAATATCACAATCATTGTCTGTTAGGTATTTATTAAATAACAATTGAAAATCTTAACACCAATTACCAATTATTATCATTTAGTTTTATAAGATTTATTTTTTTATACTATAGTTTTGATTTTTAGTGTTGAAAAATGAAAATAAATTTTTGTTACAAAGTTAGGTTATATATTCCTTATATTATTATAAATATTGTTAAATGCACCTACTATTCCAATCAGGAAACTTAAGTTATTTTATAATCACCTACCAGCTACCAACATACTAATAACAATGCTAAATTACGACAGTTAATTGAGTTTTTAAATTAAGATGTTACAATTTTACTTGTATAAAAAGATAAAAATTATATAATAAAATTGATTTTATTCTGGAATAGGATTCTACATTCACACACGGCTTGTTCTTTAATTATATTTTAAGGATATAGTTAATATAAAATAAATACCTTCCACACTTCTATTATTTCATTGTCTTCAACATCTAAAATTTTTGATTTAAGTTCAAAAAAAGTTATCAGTGTTAAACTTTGTTTTGTGTCCTATACTAGTTATTAATTATTAGTTAACCGATTCCTGAATTCATTATTTTTATTTAGAATTTGGAGAAAATAAATCTTAATAGACTAAGTAATATTAAACTAGTGAAAAATTACGAAATAAAGATATTTCAAGATATTGGTATGTGGTCCGCTAGGCATAATATTTTGGTTTATTATTTTCGTTACATATTATGTTGTATTACTTTGAACATCGATGGGTGTGGCAACCAGGTAGCCGTGTTACAGATAATCATATTTTTAAGGGTATTACCAGAAAATAAATGCAACACAAACTTTCAATTAACCATGATTTATAATACATTATTTTAAAACAGCCGTTGACCTATAGGGATGCGTGTGGTTGTATACAAATATAAAATATGTACAACATTATATTATATAGTCATATAGATGTATAGTATACGTAGATACATGCAACAATGACTGGGTTCACGAACATATTGTGGAAATTATTTTAATTTTAAGGAATTTCCAAATTTTTTCTCATGGATACATTAGGCACAAACAATTATTAATACGTGTCATGTAATTGTATTTAATACATTTCAAAATATTTATTTTTTAAATGCCTGGCGCGACGGATGATATACTTACATAATAATAATAATAATATACTGAAAGCAATACATTAAGAACGTGAGTTCGATGGTAATTTTTTTTTTGAATGTTTAGGTAAAACGATAGTAACTCGACGATATACATATAAGTCGTGTATTCGTGTCATTCCTTCCCACGTCGGCTCGGAAACAACAACAAAAATAATGATAATAATAATAACAGTATGGGAAACGATCATCTGTATATCATACATAACCATATTATTATTAAAACATCGGATCACGTGAAAATCCAATCAGTGTCTTGCATACGCGATTTAACGTTATATCCGACGACAACGAGAGGAGCTCGACACAGAACAATCCCCCACCCCCGCGCTCATTCGCATCACGACGACCACTGCCACCGTCCCATCTCGCCCTCTGAACACCCGTCAGCGTCATCGATCGATCAACCACCAGGCAGAGAGGACGTACGTAAGGGATTTTATCACATTATATATTATTATATATACGCGTTAACGTCCGACCGGAGTATATGATAATGACACAGGGTTATACCTGCTGTACCAAGCTGCGACCATCATCACTGCAGTGAGTTTGCGCACGAAATCTCGAAAATATTAACGGTCACTGGGCAGCGAGATAAAAATATAAAATACAACAGCGAGTATGTATAAATTATCGATATGTTAGTAAACTTGTTAGGTTCTTTGAAAACATTTTTCAAATCACATCCGTAAGTAAACTCGATTTTCAAATAAAATAAAATGTAACCGATACCGTACGAATACGATACAAATTAAAAGTTATTGGTAGGTCAGGTAGTTGTCTAACTCTAGGAAAATATACAGTATCGCTATTACATGATAAAAAATATTATAAATTATATTTTCATTGCAAGAAAAAAACTTTTCCAAAAGTTGTATCAAAATGGTTATTGCAGGTTTTGATGTAGATGGAATTGTACAGTGAGCAAAATAAAATAAACATTTTACCGCTGCCTCGAATAAAATATCTGTGTCGAGAAAATAAATTTAGAACGAAGAAAGACGAGTGGCTGTCATAAGCCATAGCGAGCATTTCGTCCGACTATTTTCTTTTATTTAATCGTGTAGCGTTTAGTATTAATATTCCTACAGCAGCACCTATTGATCATTATTATTAATAGCTTATATATTATAACAATGTATATACGCACATATTATAATAATACACTATATCGGTATTGACTTAGTATTATAATAGATACATAATAATTTGTACAAAACTTTTTATTTCGCCGAACCATTAATTGCAATTCGTATTCATGTCTACTGCTATGGAGTCGCTACGGTGTACTTTAAGTCAATACAGGCTGTACCTAACTCAATTACATAATATCTACGTAGGTACCTACTCAGACCTTGCAGATCACAATGTTATTTGTTTTCGTATACGGTAAATGAGTAATTTGACTCTACTTGAACGGGGAGGCGGAGGACCCGTCCAACCCTGCACGTGCTCACCATCACAGCTCACGAAACTAATACGCAATAATACTGTATTATGATACAGTTTTCGATGACGCCGCCGCACAATTTTTCCGCACGAACGTCAATGCTCACGCCACCCGTCGACTATAATATCGTGACAACAGTATTATTATACTATTACAGCGCCAAGCGTGTACGTTACAGAATAGTTAGCACAAGGTCCAGGGTTTAATGCATTTTTAGAACTTCTAACTACGTTTTGAATAGATAATTTAGAAAATTATACAAAACATTACCTAGGTAGTAACGATAATATTATGGTATATCGGTTCGATATAGGGAAATTGTATTGCAGCCACGCAGATAATGTTTATCCAAATATTAACGCTGCGGATACAATTTTAGTAATAACTGAAAGATGATAAATACAAATACCGAAAATCAATATTTAAAATAAATTGCAACCATGATTTTGGAACCTTACATGGAATCCTTACAAAAAACAATATTTAATTCTATATAATAAAATATTTATTGGTTTTAGTGAACCTATTTATAGCGATTTTAAGGTATGGAATTTTAAATTATAATTTATCACTTTAATCAGGACTGCCTATACAATAATAACAATATTATTGATGAACAATTTATCAATTATTAATACATTTACTGTACGTACACATCACTAACTATCACCGTAGAGGGGTTATTAAATGTTATAACAGTATACCATTCAACCAAGCCAAATTACCACTATTCGCCACAAATGTTGTATTATATTCTGTACAATATTATGCTCTATACGTATGAAAACCAATGTACCCGAAAAATGACCAAAGCCTGGGCTCGACCGTTACTCTCAGCGAGACCTCCATTGGGGTGGATGGGATACTGTTTAACCGTATTCTGATAATCTAAATAATTTAGATCAGTCAACAGATGTACAAACTCGGCAGTCGCGAAATGGCATAATAAGCAGGGTTGCGAGGAGCCCCGCAGACCGTCCCAATAATCCCTCCTCAGCCCTCGACGACACACAAGACGCGGCGACGATGTGCACAACAATATAATATTCATCTGCACAGAAATAATATTGTTATTGGTTGTAATCTCATCACGTCTGGTGTGTAATCGCACGGATGTTCGCGGAGATTCCTCGAAGACAAAATAAGTAATAACACGCATTCGTCTTAGCACGACACGCACGGCACGCGATGTGAGTAATCCCGGGGCGGTGTCGATCGCACGACAAGATAATTATTTTGGTATCCGGTTTTTCCCTCGCAGTTTTGCGCACACGTTTATGAGTGCCGTGACGGTTATTATTATGATGAGTCAAAATAATTAATCATAAACAGAGCCCCGTGCAAAATTGTTTGAATAAAATAATATTTTGTTGAATATAATACCTGCCTACATGAATGTAATATGATAATTTACTACATAGGTATATTTATGAAAAGTCTTAAAACTGAGACCGTGCACTGTGCCTTATGTTTTAAATTCTGCACCTGAACATTTCCAAAGGGACAATTTGTACATTTCTGATCTGAGTTATAATAACTTATACTGCACTAAAGCAGTATAAATGACGAAATGCGACTGCCGGGGTTCGGTGTACCTAGTCCTACTCTTAATTGTGTATTATCTACAGAGTACACGTTTATTTCTTCTTTTTTTTAAGAATATGTAGCCCTATAGGTACATACTTCTTGCCTGAAATCCTATTCATACAATAAATAATTTCACTTCATCCACATTTTCTGAGAAATTCCAACTATGTGCCATAGGGTATAAAATAACTTTTATTCATTAATCGTGTCAATGAATATTGTACTCTATTGTGTGTTTTACCTTATATAAATAAAATTATGACCGTAAGTAATACGAGTTTGAGCTCATTTTATTTTAATGAATAAACTCTGAGTATATATGTATATTCTATTTCAATACATTTCAGGTGTACTGGTATTTTTTCCGAATGCTTACCCCAACATTGCAGCTATTCAGTGCAAAGTTAATGATGTATTTTGCACCCACCTGTTTTTTTTACTTTATAAATATATTATAAAATCTAAAATTTGGATAAATGTTTAGTCATAAATTAAGTATAATTACATTTAAAGATATTTGCAATATAACTAATGACTATAACCTATAAAAGAAAAATGTATGAGTAGATGAGGATTTTTTATTACATATTAAAGCTTTCTGACAGAACAAGGATATTTTGATCAACGCTTATAAAAATAAAAACGCCTGTTAACTGCATAAAATTAGTATAAATATGCTAAACATTTAATTGTGTATAGAAATGATGGTTTAAGTACCTAATAGTGAAATATTTCAAATTTCCAAGATTAATATATTTTGTAAATAATAACAAAAAAACAAAAACCGTCATTTGAATATCGAATGCCGTCAAAAATTTCAAATTATTTTGAAAAGTTTCAGACATGTTTACATCTCTCCCCCCCCCCAAAAAAAAAAAAATTACCAATCAGATCCAATTTTCTACTAGAAACCAGTTAAAACCACTATCAATGTTGAAGATTGAAGCAATTTTATCATTCCAAATACTATTAAATAGTAATGATGAGTAATGGCAGACTTAGATAAACTTAAATAAAAGTAGTTGTAAAATCAATAAATCGCTTCGCTCAAAATCTAAAATTTCTGCAGACACGTACATTCACCGGGTTTTGGACAAACGTCTAATGGCACGAAAAAAAAATGTGATAACACTATTGTAAAACCATAAATTTTAATTGTCTTTATTAGTATGTAATAAAGTATTGATTATTTGGAGTTTAAGCTCACAAATCACGATTAAAACTTTATGACCCACTTTCAAATCGATTGACACTTAAGTGTTTCGTATACACAGTTATCTTAAAACTTGTGATCACTCAACTTTGCTATCACAATTAAAAGAAGTTAAACAAATATAGAGTATAGGTACATTGATTTTCTTCTTCACAAGAAATATATACATCAATTATCCACACATAATTACCTCATGAGTACCTATTTTAAATTTCGAAAAAAAATGATGAATGCACACTATAATAGGTCTACTATTATAGTTTTACAAGGACGTATTTTTTTCCTGCAGAAAGTTTTGCAAATAGCGTAAAAAAATATATCTGAGCTGGTACTTTATGACTTTATATTATGTATATAATATATGTGATGTATGAATATTACTCTTTGGTAATTTTGTGCAGATATTTAAAACATAATATGTTAATAAAATCAATACCTATTTCTATATATTATTTAACATATTAAACAGAGTTTTGGTTTGAATAATTTTTCAAATGAGAAGATTTATCATTACATTACAAACATGCTGAATGATCAATACACCGAGATAAGTAATTATTACCATTTACTATGGCTGTGTCTTGTCTGGTTTTTTAAAATTCTTATTGAAATGTTAGAAAACCGTGGAATATAGTGTCTTTGTTATAATAATATAGTAAATGTCAAGTGTACTTCGTCATTGAACGACAATTATTGCACTCAACGACGATATACATTAGGAACCTACTATACGGCAGAGCGACTTCATTGGATTTATTTTATTCTTATATAGCAGGTACCTACGATGTTTAGAAAGATTATAGAAATATCAAACCAATCTATAAAGTTAAGCAAATTCTAAAATCACGATTCATTTAAATTTAAACCTACCTATTCAGTTTGTTGCATAACTCATGCCATATTTCATTTAAAAATGAGGTGACTAAAGGTGTTTCCAATAGATATGGCTAGCCATGTAACCAAAAATATCAAAATTTAGCAAATTTACGTTAACCTTTCTATAACATACCCAGTTGAATTAATAATTAATTTTTCCTGCGTCCAGCGTGTATAAAACCCCTTATGTAAGTAACTTTTTAGCTTTAAATGCAATCATTATTTATAAAGACATCGCTTAATTTTTTTTAGTCATTTTACAGGTTAGTTTAAGATCAAAATTGATGACCCAATATTTTTTTTTAAATAGTTAACAGTTTTTTCATTCACTTATACATAGGTTTAATAATATTTAATATGTTATGAAGAAATCTGATTGACTGTAATTTGCTGTTTGTTAGCGGACTGTCAACGCCACCAAAATAATAATGTATTAATAAAACAGAAAGTATTATTATTTTAAGTATAATGAATTATTCTGCATAGTTTATAACAGCTATACTCTTCATAAAACATATTTTCATCTAGCGTGTTTGAGTTAGAAAAAACCGTGTCAAACCACATTTGCAAAACTACACTATGATACACCACAATCGTATTAATAATATTGGCCTTATTACTGTAACAATGTTAATTGTCGCTCAATCTGTCACCCTTTCGACGTCACCTGCCACCATTATAATACTGCTGTACCTATAAAATATTATGTATAGGTATAGGCGACGATTTGTCACAGTAGGCATGGTATACGTTCCTATGTGTATCTGAGTATGTCTAATTAGCACCACACCGCGAGTACGTAACTCTATAGGTATTACAACTAACCACACTCGGAAAACATTGCACTACAACGGTTACGTGTGTTTTCCATTATTATTATTATTATTATTATTATTAGGCACCACCGTAGCGCGGGGCCGGTATACTCGCGTGCTTACACATTCACCGTAGTGACGTAGAATTATAGGTACGCGTTGTTATATTGTCGAGCTTTTGACAGTATAGTAAGATTATATATTATATATAATATATATAACATATATATCTATAAAAATTAAAATATTTCGAAAACAAACTGCCGTGCTTTAAACCGTGACGATATACAATTGATAACAACATTCTCAGTTCAATTTTGACGAGGATCACGGTTAAGTTTTTACGACTATGACTGTGAAATCGCATAGGCACACTGGTACAGTGAAATAAAAAAGGTCGTCTGGCTCATCCGATGTGATTATAATTATATTATTATGTGTTCCGACATGTCCTTCATGGCTTCACAGTAGCACACACACGATGAGTTGTACGTTACATAAAATCGTCATTTCCTCGGAGCCTCTCTCTGCACGGCGGCACGGCATGCACTACGAAGCCGCCACTATTCATAATAATATATTATTATCGACCTCGTTGTCCTATTGTTTCACTTTTTTTTTTCACTCGGCAGAACAAATCGGACGAAACTACGAGAGAGTAAATACACAAAACAACACAGTTTAACGATAATAATGCGTATTATAATATTATTATGCTATATTATTCTATGACGTCACCACGCGTAACGCGTCAGTCTCAGTACTCAGCATAGATCATTCCGTGACCGTTTTTCTGGGGGCATCCGACGTCAGCTCATTCAATGAATCGTGAGAAAGCCTAACAACGTACCTAAATAGTTGTCTGTACGTATATAGGTGTCTGAGAAATCCTAGGCCAAAGCAGGTGGTAATCCTGTCGTGGTCGCGACAGACAAAAATACCGTTCGCTAATGGGAACTGTTACTCGCACATCTCGACTGTTTAGTCGACGAGACGTAGGCGTGCCAATTAAAATAATAATGTCGAAGACTCGGCGCCTATAAGGCTATAAACTACAATTATGGTAGGTATAAAATAGCATTGTATGTAAGCGATCTTAAGCCAGCGCTATTATGGCCGTTGTTAAAGTCGCGGTGGCCTATCATATTATCATATTGTGTGTATTTGGTACAGCATACGATAATTAATAGCATAAAATCCGGTAAATCGGCGTGTGTACCTACGTTTATTGTTTTACACCGTCGTAAAACTTGTCTTGGTTATATACCCTCGGGTATTCGATTCCGAATAAGTGCGGGGATTAATTACGTTTACGATGTTAATTATACCAATTTAATATGATATTGCAAATCTATTTTTAAACGACCATCACTATGACACGCGCCATTTACGGTCTCACTGATCCGTTTCGAATTAATCCAATATAATGCATTAATGCATTTAAAAAAAAATTCACCATGTGACACGAGTACACGACACTAATAATGGCGCGAGCACGCCCGCCAAGCACATAATATTTTACGCCAACAATATAATGGCATCAGTAATAATGCAGTGATCCTTAATACACGACGTAACAATTACATTATAGGTATATTACACATTTAGTGGAAACCGATGTTTAAATTATTCTCGGGGAATATTGCAATGAAAAAATGAAATTATTATACACAATAAGACACAATAATCGTTGCCACTCACGAACATTTATTGGAAACAACTAAAAATGATTAATAATCAGCTGTAAGCACCATTACTACCTATAATTATCGTTGCCTACAACTTATTGAAACCAAAGATAGCTAAGATGTTTTCAGTCACGTAGTTCCAATAACCGTTGTTTGCATGCGTTCTAAGTGTGCAAATGTTTTACATTAAAATTGATTTTCCAATAAATAACGGGAAGTGCACTCGTATATTATATTATATTATATTTTACGATTTATTTACAAAAAATTAAAATCAAAAAATGTATGTAAGTGTTACATTTATATTTTTAAATTTTACTATTATTTTAACCATTAATTACACGGAAAAGAAATGCAAGTACAACAAATAAACAAATCACAAGATCCCCGTGGTTAAGTAATTGTTTTGTGAAGGCGTTTGATTAAAAAAAATCAAAAACAAAAGCAAAGTCAACACTGTCGACGCAACCTGTCTTACAATATAATTATCCTTGTGAATTTGAGGTTAAAAGAGCGAATGTCTTTTGTTATGTGTTTTGTTAAAGTCATTCCGCTATAGGCATAGTATATTCATAGTGACTTACATTAGTATTATTCTTTCTTTTCTTTTTTTTGTTTCATTTAATCTGTCACTGCATAACACTAGGTACGCAAACTCTACTTGCGAAATATATAGCCTGATACTTTTCCTGCAGGTATCACGGATATAAAGTTGAAGGATATTATACTTGAAAAGTTGGAAATAAGTTTTTAATTTAAAGAATGGATTTGAAACAAATGCCAGAATGCAGTTCTTCCTTCTTTTCTCTCTATTAATATTTCAAAACTAATAATTAATTTTAGTTTCCGAGTATTTATTTGACGTAGGTAATTGTGTTTATATTTAAAGAAAATAATAAATATAAACAATAAATAACTAAAACTACGAAAATAAAATTAAAAACAATAAAAACCGTACAGCCAAGAAAGAGAAAATGCTAAAATTCCTGAATCACTGAATCGATTAACCAGGCTTTCAGGACTCTGACTCTACTACTCTATAGGTATCTCTTTCACAATGAAATTCATTGTCAATTTTGTCATTTTCAATTTCATCTACTCAACCGTCGCAACCTATTAAAATATCTCTCCGTCGTTTGCACAGGTATTATACGTATATTCGCATTTGTTAATAGTTATATAATATAAAATTTGACATTTGTAATGATGTAAATCCATCACATAGGCCACTATATTGCCGAGGGTTAAATGAAAAAAAAATGTAATCAAGAATAAAGTATGTCAAAACTATTTGGCTCAACGGAACGATTTCATGAACTACTGAGATATATATATTTATGATCATACTTTAGACAACTAAAATTATGTAGAGTGAATGCATTACTTACCGCTGCTAGATGGGCGGCAGCAATGGTCAGACCTATGGAGATGGACGGAGTAACGATGTTGCTTCGGCTGGCTTCATCGCAAACCGAGTGAATAACCAATATTAGAATAAAGGTAATGAATGCTTCTACGACGAATCCTTGTCCCGGTTGAAGCAGCGGACTTACGTCTGTCTTGCCTAAACCTTTAGCTACTGCGTCTGGAGTAACAAACTAGAAGATAACAAACGAAAATTAAATATATTTAATCGCCAATTATGAAATTGTATGTAATAATTTATTATATTTTTAAAGTTAGAGTAATACGGAAAATAAATACATATTATTATTGCAGTAACAATGGGAAAATTCCACATAACTTTGAACAATTGATTTACTTACGCAACTATACAAGTGTTTCTTTTAATCATTCTGAATGAAAACTGTTTACATTATATTAATATAAATTTAAATTTAAATTGAATCATTTAAGATCGTGAACAAATTGCACTTTAGGTGTTATATGGATGCTTAAATCAAGAATATCGCTCATAAAACATCAGATTAAAATGCAATGCAGGAATAGACAATAATTAAGAATTGTATTTTTCCCGATGGTTTTTTTTGTTGTTGTTTAAATACAATGTACCTAAGTAAAATTTAAACAACACAATAATTATTACAATCTATAATAGGTTCCAGTCATTGAAATATCATATAATGCAACAACATTACAGACACTTATTTGTATAATTTTATGGACATAATTATGGTACATTTCTTTTCTGAAAATTACAATAACATTCTATTTTTACAAACAGAAAAAAATAATCTTTGATTCAATTATATACCATATAAGTAAAATAAAATATTTATAATTTTATATAATTATTTGTAATTTATTCCTTAATTGCACTATGGGAAAATGTATGATATTATGTAATTTTCATTTAATAATGACATAGATCAGTTGATAGACAACCAGTAATAACTTTGTATTTATAAAATAAACACATCCTAATATGTATGACCTATGTGTATATCATATTCCCTGTGTTTTTTACTTAATTAAGGTGTAATTTTTAAGGTTAAAATGCAATAGTTTTTATGCATCGAAGGTTAACATTGAAGTATGCAAGAATTCTGTGATGGAAAATTAACAATTGTTTGGAAAAAAAACAGTGGAACGGAGTTTAAAAAATAATATTGTATTATACTCAAGTACTCAGGGCCGTATTTAGAATATTGACACCCCGCGGCACTAATGAAAAACTGGCACTTTTTTAAGGGGTTAGACTTATTTTATTGTACTTAAACCTGGACAAAGTTTTTTGTGTATTTAGCTACTAGAAATATTTATAAAATATCAAATATTAGCATAATAATTAATAATTATTAAAGGTTCATTTATTTATTTTAACTCTTGGAAACTTAGCAGTCCTGAAACACTTTATCTAGACGCTTGGACGCTATATTCAAACCCTATGTAATCGTAGTCAAATCAAGACTTTTGACAACCCTAGCTTTGTGTCCACATTCCAGTATTAAACAAATAAAGAATTAATAATAATTATAAAAGTATAAATCTTTAAATATCATACAAATTGTATCTATATAATAAGGACAGGTACAGATGTATATGGTTTTGCATCTTTTTTACTGTTTAGTGAAAAAAATACATATTTGATACTAAAATGTGTTATATGTCCTAAACAATTCTGATAATTTTGTTTGCATATTTTTACATTTTTAGAATTTTTTGAATATAGATACACTTAAAGTGCTCCTTTTAGAACTCGACATATTGTGAAGTACAAAATAAATAATAATTGTTCAAAATTTTATAATATGCGCTGATGTGCCTTGTAGCCTAGTAGACAGGGAGGTAGGTAGACATAATTCAAAGATAATTAAAAAGATGTATGAAATTGTTTCATATATTGACAAGAAAAAAAATATTTTTTAAAGAACAGAGTCGTATTGGTTGGTTTGAAAACAAAGCTGAGGATTTAACGAGTACTTATGGCTTTAAGGAAAACAAACAAAATATGTGAACATGTTTTTGAAAAAAAAAATATTTTTCATATTATGACAACAAAAAACATTACTGTTTACAATTTGTTCAGGGATTATTTTGGACATTTTGGTACTCTGGACTAACTGCATCTGCATACACATTAAAAAATATATATATCTATATATTAATAGGACTAGGACATAATATAGTTATCTGCCCTAATGGCTACTAATAATAATTTAATGGCACCATTCATACATGTGTTTACTTTCACACCACTTTCAATAAATATGACAAATAAACTTAATTTTTAAATTTCGACCTACAAACCGACAATGCAGTACATACAAAAAAATATATGTTAGCATTACGTTTATTATATTAAAAAAAAAACTCATACAAATGTGCCACCCCCTAAGTTCTATCTGGGTTTAGGCATTTGCCCAACTTGGCCAGCTGGCCACTCCATAAACACGAGACTGAATTTTTAATATGTTAACAACTACTTCACTGACACAGCAATATTTTAATACATAATATAATATGTTGTGTGTATGTGTTATTTGTAGGTATATATAAATGTATTAATAAGTATTTATAAATTATGATTTATATACAACTAATATTATCAAAACAGAAAAGTTCACTCACTTCTAGTAGGTAGACACCGGCTATAGCCCCCAAACACTGTGCAACTATGTACAGAGCAGATTTCAAAAATGAGCATTGGCCGCTCACCAAAAAGCTAACCGTGACTGCTGGGTTGATATGACATCCACTGGTCTGACCGAATATCTAAAATAGAATTTTCAGTAAAAACAACTTCTCATGAATAAAACAAATATTATTTATATAATAGATAAATAGTAAACGCATGGTTTTAATAAACTAAAGTAAATGTATTTCAATAATTGTTAACTAACTCAGTATGGATAAATTCAAACTAACTCATTCTTTACATTTACTATTGATTGCTGTATACGTTTGAAACATTAGTAAATATTCATACTTTCATATGTATCACAGTATTACAAATTATATTGGGATGTACAATTTGAACAATCGAGTATGAATGCATGATTTTTTTATTTTTAACAGATGAACATACTATTATAATCTAACACATAATGTTATATTCGTATTATATTATGTTGATTATATTTCTCAACATTTTCCTTTAAATTTTCCTCGTACAATATTATAATAAAAGTGTATAGGACATATAGGTATATGATAACATGTAGTATATCGTGTATCATAGGAAGAAGAAAAAAATATTTCATTTTTTATTCGATTTGTTTTGTTCTTGTGTCCTTCAAATATTATTGCACTTTATAAGAACAGTAAGTACCTACATTTAAATGTGATTATCCTTAATATCCGTAACCATAGATATGGTTGGTATACACAATTTTGAGACAGCAATAAATGTATCTCATAATAATATGAAATCGAACGTTTAAAAATCACTCATCTAACATTACAAATAAAATTAATGTTGGTAATGTTTTATGTCTATACTATAGTTACCTTTAAAGAATTCAATACGCATAAAATAAATGAATCGATTTAATTCTACCTAAACGTACAAATATAATTTCTGAATATATTATACTTTGTATGTACAACCAGCGGGTTGTCTTTTCAACAGTTAATTTGTCTAGACATAACTGCATAAGACTACTGTATTATTGGGGAAGAGTGAGTGTGCAATGATTTCCCGTTTGGCCGTTTCCTTCTGCACTAGGGAACGACCTGTATAATGCACCTATAAACAGGCGGTGGTGCTTAGTACTGCCTTATCCCATTAAAAATTTCCCGTTATTTTTTTTTTACGAAAAACTTTAGAATGTGCCAAATATATATATGGAAAAATTATGAAAAATAATGTAAAATATGAATTTCGTAGGCTACCTAATAAATGCAAATTCAATTAAAAATCAATACACAATATATTAGTGTTTTAAATTATTATATAATTATTAAGCTTATAGAAACTACAAAAACCTAGTGTTCTGAATAATAGGTTTAACATTTATTTATGATTATGAATAATATAATGTATTCATCAAAGCAAAGACAATTAGTTTGTTATCAACAAAAACATTTAGTCGTATACGATTCTATACTTATATATACCTACTTCGGTATGTTAAATACAATAAGAAAAATTGTTTTTTGTTCCCCTAAGTTTTACACTTGTATTTGCACGTGTGTAAATATTTCTACATAGGTACGTTCATTGTTTGTACAATCTAATTTGTATGTACCATTGAACTGTAATAATTGAACTACCTGTTATATGTATTATTATACTGTCTTCGTGATCGATTTCAATTTTAATTATCATATTACAATATTTATCGTATTTACCTGTACTAGTGTTGCTATTGTGAAACCAAAAGTCAGAGCGATTTGTATGATTTCCGAAGAACCGATTGGACTGTTAAGCCACATAATGCTGCCACAACCAAGAAACAATAGAATAGCTGTGCCCAAAAATTCGGCAAACAGCATTCTCCATATTTTGTTATTGTCAGATACGTCGTCCATTGCTATCATACCATGTACAACTAAAACAAAAATAAACATTTCGTTTTTAGAAAATAAATAGGTACCTATATAATTATTAATATTATTTTTCATTTTTATAACGTTACCGTTGATTTATAACAAATAAATATAATTATAGTAGGTGCCAAAAGAAAAAGAAAATGACAATTAATCGATTTGAAAAATAATTGTAAGTATATGGCTAAAAGCTAGCTCCTTGGATAAAAATGTGTTTAGAATAAAGTGTACTATCTAGAACAACAAGTTAGTAGTTACCTCTCGCAGTGAAAAAAGCAAATTGAATATCAATTCAATAATTAAAACAGAAAATATAATTAGTCAGTGATACCAACATAATACATACAAATAAAACAAATAGGTAATTGTATTAATTTTCATTTAAGTACACAAATCATAATATACTGAATCAAAAATGAAATATTTGACCTAACATATTGAGTTTTTAGTTGATCCAGTCAAAAAAACGTATACATATTATGTATGGTATTAGTAACTAGCAATACTTTAGAAACAGATGATATTCATGACATTATTTTTTTTTTTTTAAATTACATCAAACAAATTTAATTATTATTTGACTTTTTATATAATTAACGTGTAAATTGAGTAAAATATATTTAGTTTAAAGATAAACAAATTAAACCAAGATACCAAGTACAAACCTTTTATTAAAAAAGAATTGAATATGTTTTAGTGATTTTCGTAATGAGATGAACAATTAATTTTACTAGTTTAGTTTTTTATTATTATTAAAATGCATAAAAACACAGGTTGAATTCTACATACAATAATTTAAATATTGATATAATATAATTGAATTTATATATTTTTAACTAAATCATGTAATTACTATAATGATAAGTTCTACTACGACAAGTTATGGTTGAATCTGTCAATTAAGATACACTTTTCAATAATTGTCAACGAGAAAACTCTATTAACCACACCACTATAATAACTAACGATGAATATTAAAACGATAAATTATTTATAGTTCCAATTATGGTATAATCTAATTTGTGTAAATGTATTTTTATAGCTTTAAATGCTTCATGTATAATTAAACATTATACAACCACTCAATTCAAAAGATAACAAACAATACCAAGGAGTTTAATCCTTGGTAATACATTGATTACCTCTAATTAAATGCAGAATTCCAAATGATAACTTCAATACTACAATAAAAGGATATTAGTCTATCTGAAAATTGTCGGAGCGAGCGAAAAAGTATCTAGCAACAATTAAAACCAAGCAAATATATTTCTCAACCTCAAAACAATAATAGCCTAACTCTCTCAACAACGGGCAAACTAATAAAATTTGTTTCAACTACAACAGAATTACAATAATCACCATACTCCACGAGGTTGCCGAACTAGGTACTTTAGTACTTCATACTCACTTAAACCAGCGTAATACCGAATTTCAGTAAATTTGGAAGAAACCATCAGTGTACCACATAGTAAACCCAATCTTACCAACTTCCTCAATGTTTAAATATGTATTTAAATTTAAGCAACATAATATATTATTAGAATTTACAATTGAAAATTATATAATAATAAAACAGACAAATATATTACTATAGGTACTTAGATAAATTGTTATATATTATGATTATTAAAAAAAATAATCTAACCCCATAATGTCAGAGCACTTAATTTTTAAATGAAACATTTTAAATTTAAAGTAAAATATTTGAAATAAGATGTTAAATTGTTCAAGTTCTTACGATAAAAAATTTAATTTTAACCAGCTTGAATCTGCAATTTTTTTTCTACTTTACAGGAACCTGCTACAATTCTGGTATCTTTCTTCATTAAACATTTTGAAAGAGATCCAAGTTAATTCAGAAATGCGTATAAGTTAAGACACTTGGGTATTCAAAGAAAAAATTATACAAAAGAAGCTTTAAATTTAAACGGATTACACTAATTGGTCCAATTCTAATTTTTCCACTATGTATCATCAAAAAATATTATCGTCAAAACCACTCTGTAATACCAAGTTTAGATTATTAATGTAGGAATAACATAATATTATATTATTATCAGAATACTTGAAGACGTGTGAAAATTAAAATTAAAACTAATACTTCACAAGGAATATTTTATAAGTAATTAAGGTGGATGAAAATCTAACGTCAATCACTCAAACGTATATCTACACAGTCAACTGAAATAACTTTGAAATTCAATGTTAAATAATTAAGATAAAAATCAAACGAAGGGACTAAGGTAATAAAGTAAAGATATTTAAAAAAAGTCACAGCTATTGAACAACAGGAAATTAAATTTGAAATATAATAACTTTTTTTTTAACAATTGAATCATAAAAAAACATACTCTACAAAATAAAGTGTTAAAAATTGACAAAAGAGAATAAAACATCCTAAAAATGAAAACAATAATTCAATTTAAATGCTAGTAAGTATGTTGGGTTAGTAACGTATACCAACTAAAGTATATTCATTTAATTTATTTCCATAAACTAACGAGTAGTACCTGGAATATAGTTCATTTAACAAAGTACCAACCATAAATTATTCTTTACGTTTATTATAATATACTATTATATCACAATGGAATCCATACACACTCTAATTCAATTTAACTTTATGTAGGTACCTACTTTATAATAATAGTCAAAATAATTTTGAATAAACACAATATTATTAAATGTATAAATATCTGTTTTAGTGATTCCAGTTTGCGAAAATTGAAGTATATATATGTAAGTAAATATTTAAATGTAATAGGAATATAGGATACAACAGATAGTCGTATTTATTTAGTTATTATTAAGACTAAAAATGATATAATCATAATTCATAATAAATAGTTTACTCACTTCTCGCTTGTATGTATAATTGTATAAATATCAGTAGAATTATAGAATCATCTTAGTTTAGTGAAATACTTATAATGTATTTACCTAAGTTAAAGAAACTACCATTTCTAATTTGAAAAGAGCACACTATAAAGCCTGTATTACATATACAATACAGACAATGGCACATATTTTGAATATTATTAATAGTATAATGTATAATATAAAATCTTACTAATATTGTAATAGGTTATTATAATGTATGTGTTATTATTATATGTTCAGTTTCATTTGAACGGAGTCATTGGTCCCTAACTTCATTTATTACTAAAATTAATAATTGCTTAAAAAAAAATATAGATTTTGATGGAAAATATTTTTAAACATTTTATATGTTTAATAGCATACTAAATTCAAGTTTGATGTAGGTAAAACTGTAAAAGGTATATGAATATTGAACATTTTAGTATATTACACACCGCGGTCCGCGACCTAATATATTATAAAATGGTTATTACTTATTGAACAATTTCATAAATTAGATATGAGGTAGGTAGGTTAGGTACCTACCTACATAGCAACGAAAAAAACATATTTTATTTGTTTTCGATTAAATGGGCTCCGTAGTCGTTGAAAACAAACCATTTTAACTTATTGTTGTACACACTTGCTATGAACATATTATTTCGTATCATCGAATCGTTTATGTACCTACTATACTATTGCGTCGTATAAATGTATGTACCAGGTGTGAAAAAACAAATGTAAGATCGTTCCGGTACACATTAATACAACAAATGCATAGGTACTAAACATTACTATAATTTTTATATTACATTTTTATTGTGTCTAAAATGTTTTTGTTTTATTAACTTCAAAATTATTGAGAAACTAATTCGATGGATTTTTAAATGAATATAGCTAAATTAGTTAGGTGAATACAAAATAAAGATTCGGCTTTCAATTGACCAAGTGGATACTTGTGGTGATTGTCTTTAAACAATATGTTAAAAAGAAATAATGATGAATGATGAATTCAGAATTATTGAATTCAAATTGTATCATTAGAAATTCTAAACAAATTACCTAAATATGAAAAAAAATGTAGTTAAAATATACTTCGTTAATTCTTCTGGATGTTGTTTTTTATGATTTTCATAAAATCGATTGTAAATTCTGTATGATTAAATATTTTACATATTTACATTTTATTTTCAAAACCACGAACAACGTTTAATATAAATAACATAATTTTATAAAAAATAATAATAAAAATACTCAAAACATGATGTTTTTATAATTCCAGATGGTGGGTTAGTATTCCCAAAGTATTTTCTTTTTGATATCATTAGTTAGTGTATGTATGATTTTTATAAAATGTGTTTTGGATTAAAGTATTTAGTTTATTAAATTACTCAGCTGACTAACAAATATAATAAATAGTATATGAAGACATGATAATAAAAAAGGGTTATACGAAAGCTAAGTTTAGACCGAAAACTTTTAAACGTTATGTTTTTGTTGGCTAGTTTATATTTAGCATGAAGTGATTATCACGGAGGTATACTATGTATGACGTGTTAAATGAAATCATGAAATCTCAAATCACTTCAAGCGGCATTAGTAAGCATAATATATTTTAGATGCATAGTCGCTAAGATAGAACGCTAAGAACGGTTCTGACAACTTAAATTTCTTGAATATTTAAAACGAATAACAAGACATCTGTATTGATATATCCCATCGCAACGGTTTCGTAACAACTCTAGTGTTGTAGATAGGTTCCTAGTCTTAAATTTAAATAAAATATGTACATATCTATGATATGCAAAAATAACAAATTTATAGATTATTATATGATCATAAAGCTATCTTTTGGATTAATCATTATATTGTTTACGAGCACAAACAAAATAATAAAAAGATTAATGTCATTATTTGATTTCATAGTATAACCATAAAATATATAAAAGATCATACTGAAATATATTAATCAGTTCTCTACCTAATATAAATAAGAAACTATATACTCTTAAAAATCTGTTTATTATGTTTAATAAAAATGTATACTTTTTTTTAAATAAAGTTTTATTATTACTTTACAGAATACCTTTCTTAAAAAAATCGACTCTGCATTCAATTAATGTAGTAAATTTAGTATCCATTTTTCATGCATTTTGTTTATAATATTTTTAAAGCACTTCAATGTTTTTTTTTATCTTTTCTTAGAACGGAATTGTAACATTCCGTTTCTGCGTTACATTATCGTTTCTTAAAACTTCCGTTGGTTATTCGCACAATTAGTATACACTAATTAATTTACTTTATACAATACATTGTTCCGAAAAGCATAATTTATTCTTCGGGTAAGGTGAAAATAAAATGTAATTGCAGTTAATATACAGTTAAACATTTAAACATATTTAGATATAGTTGACCATAATACTATAACCTAATATACGAGTAAAATTAGGTCAAAAATATCTCTATATTTTTATTATTGCACCTACTTATACTAGGTAACATGCATGCATATAGGAGAGTACCTATAGTACTACTACGCGTATGTGTAATTTGGTTTGTTTTGTTTTTTAATGATAAATAATTATTCGGGAGACGAAAAAATACAAAACAGATGTATTTAATTGTTTACAATCGTTGATTGTGTGCTTTCAACGAGCGAAATGAATTTTAGTTTCTACAAAATTTTTTGAAGGTTGAAATATTCATTTAACGTGAATAATAAAAGGTCCGTTAATTTGCGGTTGCCGAGAAACATAAGAATAGTCCTAATGGACAAGCATAAAAGTGTCTTAGAAATAGTACGTATTTAGGTGCCTAATATTTTGTAAAAAATAGTTATCCTCAAAACAATATTTTCATTATAAATAGTAAGTAGGTAACGGAAACTCATACCATAGTAGTAATAAATTATAGTTATACGTATCTAGCTACCTAATTTCCAAAATAAAAATTATTTCAAGTCTCTTTTGGTAAACTATTTACAATTTAAGAGGTACCTACATATTTTAATAGGTATAAATTAGTTACATGTTATGATGTTGTAATCGTATACAGTGTACACGTAGTTACTTTTATTGTAACAAAATAATAAATTAATATAGATTAATATCTCATTCAGTCATCAAATAAAAATAAATTAGCACATAAATTGTTTTTATGAAATTTTTGCAATAAGCATAATCTGCTGTATGAAATTAAATATGTATTTTATTGAGTGTACAATGAAAATAAACTTTAAACATAATTTAGATTCACAAGTATTAAAAGCTTAAGTTTGAAAATATAATATACCTAGAGTAATAATTATTTTGTGTTATGATATTATAATTCAATGATTTTATTTTTGTATACATTATTAGTAATTTATTCAAACATAACATGAGAATATTATTAACATATTTAAAGATACAAATGTTAAACAAACAATCTCATAAAAAAATACATTTTCAATCTAACTTCGTCTACTAGACAAATAGTGAACACACACAAATTTAATACAATTTTTTTCTATTTGCAAAACTTGTATTTACTACCTGTGGGATTCAAAGTTATACTTCAAAAAATGTCTAATTTCAAATACTTGTATAGATATTTACATTGTTGGATTATAGTTTACAAAATTAAAAAATGGTAAGTGGGCACTATTACATATTGCAGTTTATTTTGAAGGGAATTTGATATTAACATAATATTAAAAATCGAAATTTAATCCATATATTTATTATACATGCATAATATATCTTTCATTGATAATCGCTATATTTTAATTTTTTTATTTATATATTTAACATTTTTCTTTCACTTATTTTAAACAATAAAATATATAAATGTGTAGGTATAGGTATGTATTAGTGAACAAAAGCTAGTATTGTTTTAAATTGATATTAAAACCATGAAGATTAAGACTAGTCAATTAAATAAAGAAAAATAAAATGAGGATTGTAATTAAGAATTATTAAAAACGTTTTTTTTGTAAGATATTTTCTACCCAAAAGTAGCATCATAATAACAGTAAGTGATTCGCAGAAAGTTCAAAATATTTTTTTACTTCATGTTACGAAGATTAATAATAAATTATAATTAACAATAATTAAAATCATTAATCTAAATCAAAAAATGTAATTAAATAGTGAAATGGCGGATTATATACAGAGATAACTGTATCCGTTTTCCACAACAATCAGTTGTATTTAAAATAGTTACAATTTCTTTTTTTTTTACAAACATTTTTATGTAATATATTATTTTATAACAAATAACATTTTTGATCAAACTTGATGTTTCAAAAATTCGATGTACAAAAAATATAAATTAATAGATAAAATGACATGAAAATAACGTGTTTAGCTTACCTTTTGATCTAGGCATGATTGAGATTGTTTTGTCTGTAAGTTAATGATACGTTGAGATCTAACTACGCACGACGTGTGTTTCACTATTATAGCTGGACTAAAACGCGCGCACTGAATTACTATAAAATATGTTTATGCTTCAGCAGCGCCAGCAACAGGTGTCACATCACTATATTACTTAAAAATAGGCGGGATAACCCTATGATGTATCCCCCTCCATGGCACTTATTCATTACCATACTTGATTAAGGAAATCCCTATTCCCTATGGATCTCGGATTTTAGTTGGGCCAAACCATAGTGTGATTAATACTAGGTACTAAGAACAATTGCTATCAATTATTTGTATATGAGGTCAATCATTATTGGTATATTATAATATTATTATGTCATGATACATTTCGGCAGATAATTTTACCTTATCTGAAATTATTCATGCTTACTCATCTCTTTGATTGTTATTGTAGTATGTACGAGTTTACTACACGGTATGTTATTATTGACGTGTATATAATATTTTAATAGAGTAGTCTTAGTACCAATAATATCAGTGTTTATGCATTTAAATTGACTATTTTTAAACGGAAATTAAATGTAGATAGTATTCCCCTAACTATAATTTAATATTATATAACTTTTAAACCACTATAATTTAACACACTGTAAGTAAGTATGCTTATGAACTTAACGAAATGTGAGTATGGCCAATATAGTACCTACCTAGGTATTGATAATTCTTTTAATATATATTACAACAATACATTTTGTTATGCTTGAAACTGTAGAAATATAGGAATCGATATTACAATAATATCATAAAAAATTAAAAAGTACAACACCCACAATACATAAATAAGAGTACAAAAAATATTATCAAGGATTATTATAATCAAAAGTATATGTAAGCATTATTATATTATATCAAATTAATAGTTTTTGATGTAATACACAAAGAAAGAAGAAATACAAATAAGGCTTATTTTTCAAAACAAATAATGGTATTATAATTTATAATATACAGGGTGATTTACCAAGCATGGTAACCTCCATTTTTTCCTTTAATAATGAATTTATTCAAACTAGGATTTATGGAATATTTAAGTATACTGAAGACGGTCTATACTTTCAAATACTTAGATTTGTATTCATACTATTTAATAAGGAGTGTAGATACAAGCTTTTTTTTCTGAAATGAGAATCAATTTTTTTTACTATAAGTTCCTGTGTTATTAATGTATACATAATTATTATTAAAATATATATAATATACTGAGGACTAAAACATGTAATTTACCAAGTCCTTAAAACGTACTTAAAATACGTACAGGTACTTATTAATAATTATATACTCTAATAAGTTTTACTAATTTAAAAACGTTAACAGATTAATATTGTAGATATTAATTTTATTTTGCTAATGAATTTTGCTACCAATTCATATAAATAATTTTGAATACATTTTTTTGGAAAATATGGTCTTAAATAAACTGAAAAATTCCAAAAATCACCATTTGCAAATAAATTATTGTTAATGCAAAATGAAAGTAAGCGTGTATAGTGAATCGCACACCGTATCGAAATACTAAATATAATAATACAAAAATACTAATTTACTAATATTTTGCTGTTTACTTATTTTATTTTTTATTCATGATTATGAATTATTATTTATGTTTGATTACAGTAACTTATAAATTAATTTTGTGAGGACTTTCAAATTTTTTTTAATATTATCAATAAATAAATGTATGAATTATAACTATAAAATACTCAACCATCTAACACAACAATTTATTTTCATATGATAATATATGTGCATAATCATATTTAATATTTAAATTATATACTTATTGTGTGCAACATTATTTGAGAAAAACAAATAAATAACATTTTGATAAATATGTCTTGTTGATGACATTTAGATTAATTAGATCAAAATCCAAATGTATCTTTTTATAGTTCACAATAAAAAAATGTTATTGTATATTATTGATTATGATACAATATAGCCAAATAGGTCAGTCAGTATCAAGGTTTTTTTTTATCATTGTTAATTTTTATAATTATTTGAAACGCAACGGAAACTAAAAATAAAAAAAAATGCAGGCCTAAAACATCGTGCGTTTAATTTTAAATATTTTGAATATTATTAAAACTCATAAATGTATACAACAACAATATTTGCTTTATATATTAAAAACTCTAAGTATTGAATATGATTGAATTAACATAAATATTTTAGTATTTTTAACAAATACATGGTTAAAATATAATTATTGACAGAAATAAGAACTAAAAAAAATTAATAATAGTGATTGAAAAAGTGATTGATAACAAACTTCAAGTAGTTTGTTTGGTTTGATTGAATTTACAATAATTGTTATAGTATAAGATACTTAAACATTTATACAGGTATGATAAGTAGTGATTTTTTTTAACGTTTTATATACTTACGTAGTTTTATTTCTAACTTCATATAATATTTTTTTCAAGAAGACGTCACAATAACGTTTGTTATCTCCATATCTTACGCATGGGTGTGGACCATAGATAAATAGAGCTCATGAAAATCTTTCATAAGCTAATGAAGTAATGCATATTTAAAAACAATGTTTATTGTGATAAATTTAATATAATACCAAATGGGATGCCTACTAAAAGAAAATATGGTTTTGTTATATTATGTTAATAAGCGTTAAAAATTAAAATACTCATTTTTTTTACGAAAGGTCTTCGTGAACTCTATTTAAGACTTTTTTTTGCTTATATTCCACATATATCTAGAGATATCAAATCTTGGTGTGGTTTCTTTTTAAATTGTTGTATCAATAAATCAGCGATATTATAATATGTTATTAGCAGAGATGTTTCGATGTTATTGAGTGAGACGATGAGTTAAGATGTGTCATGTGTAAGCCGTATTACTGTATTACCATGGATTTTTTCTAAACTGTTTAGCTACTGCTGCACATGTTGTACATGTATTGAATGTATTAATTGTATGTATTTTTTAAATATCTTAAGTACAAATCGAATATTATATTTTTACAATGTAAGTTCCATTTTTATACACCATTGCGTTATTAAAATAATACAACCAGGGGCGTACCGAGGAGGTTATTATTGGGGGGCCAAAGTTAATAGTTTGGCCAACTCAAAAAATTGATCCAGGACAACTTGTTATTATTATTTTGTCAGAGCCATTTCATCATTAAACTATTAAAGATAAAATGTTTTAATTATTTAAGTAAATTAAAAATTCAAGCTATAATACTAATAGATTATGAAAAAATTTTAACATTATTCCATTAGGNATTGAATTTACAATAATTGTTATAGTATAAGATACTTAAACATTTATACAGGTATGATAAGTAGTGATTTTTTTTAACGTTTTATATACTTACGTAGTTTTATTTCTAACTTCATATAATATTTTTTTCAAGAAGACGTCACAATAACGTTTGTTATCTCCATATCTTACGCATGGGTGTGGACCATAGATAAATAGAGTTCGTGAAAATCTTTCATAAGCTAATGAAGTAATGCATATTTAAAAACAATGTTTATTGTGATAAATTTAATATAATACCAGATGGGATGCCTACTAAAAGAAAATATGGTTTTGTTATATTATGTTAATAAGCGTTAAAAATTAAAATACTCATTTTTTTTACGAAAGGTCTTCGTGAACTCTATTTAAGACTTTTTTTTGCTTATATTCCACGTATATCTAGAGATATCAAATCTTGGTGTGGTTTCTTTTTAAATTGTTGTATCAATAAATCAGCGATATTATAATATGTTATTAGCAGAGATGTTTCGATGTTATTGAGTGAGACGATGAGTTAAGATGTGTCATGTGTAAGCCGTATTACTGTATTACCATGGATTTTTTCTAAACTGTTTAGCTACTGCTGCACATGTTGTACATGTATTGAATGTATTAATTGTATGTATTTTTTAAATATCTTATAAAAAGTACAAATCGAATATTATATTTTTACAATGTAAGTTCCATTTTTATACACCATTACGTTATTAAAATAATACAATTTTAAAATAATATCATTGTTTTAAAACGATATTATATTTATCTAGGTAGGTATGTATTTTAATTATTTACAAAAACATTCGAAAACATTTTTTAATTTCGTATAAGCTACTAAGTGCCATTCTACAAAATATGTTTTCGATCCTATTTGTCCATTACATGATTTATTGAAAGGTAGTATACGACATCAGAACTACACAAGCTTCTGCATAATTTCACAAAGGACGTGACAAATAAATAGATAAATAATTTATTGTAGATGGTATAATATCATTGATCTAAATAACTTACAGTTGAAATGGACTGCATTTGACTGAAAGACCCGTGGTCAATAATAATAATAATATACCGCATTATACCAATATACCAACAACGCCATAGTACAGTCATTTCTATTTCTCGGTAAAAGTTTCCAGGGCTTTATGTGCTCGAAATAGATTAAGGGAGGCAGCTGGCAGGCATGCATATCGAGTATAGACATGTAGAAATATATATTTATTTTGTATGTATAATGTTAACATAGATTGTAATAATTATTTTACTATAATACCTTTAAAATATTACGCTATGCAAATTATTAGTATATTGTTTTTGTGACTATTATATAGAAACTTACTGTGTAGATATACCTGCTTAAAGTTTTTACAAGGTAATTTATATAGTTATAGAGACGACAAAATGTTATCAGTTATATTTTTTTATTTTAAATTATTAGATCTTATATTATACAGTTTTATTAAGAAATAATAATTTTTGATTTATTTTATTACATTTATATTTAATTTTCATTAAAATATAATAAGTGAAAACAAAGTATCAAGTTGTAAATATAACAATATAAATGGTCCTGTTATCGAGGCTTCAACTTTAAAAAAATAATATAAATTGAAAACAAAATAAATTGGTTTGACAAAAATGTTTAGTTTTTTTCTTTAATATCTTTATGGTATGGTTTTCTGTTGTAAAATTTCATAGTTATCACATTATCAAACTTGATAAATTGTTCTTAAAATCTTTTAAAAAAATTCAGGACCTTTAACAAGCATGCCGTGTTGTCTCCGCCTTACAGATATACTACTTAGCAAAAACTGCTTCAAATGGTTAATAATTGAGAGCCATAACTAAGAAACGCAATTTTCAACACATAAAAAAAAGAACTTAAGCTGTGAAACATCGTTTTGTCGATATCGGAACTATAAAATAGTTATTCAAGTTTGAAAAACACAAAAATAATGGATTTTGAAACAATAAGGACTTTTTTCGTATATGTGATATCAAAAAAATAAAAACGATATTTCAAAGATAATGTTTTGAACTATTTTGTACATCAATTTGTAGTCTTAACTATCATCACAGTCTGAGTAGTTCCATCCCCCGCAAAATAGTTTTTGCTATATTATACTATCGTAAGACAAATACAACAAAATATGCGGGTGTAGGGTCCTCTTAACTATACATCACAATACACTTTAGTTATTCTTCTATAGAGTTACGTTAAAAATTATGTTTTTAGTTAATATATTTTGACCAAGACACCTAGTATGGAATTCGTATGTATATACATAAACATTTTTTGTTTCTATTTAATAAATTGCTTAGTTATTTTGTATTCAATACCACTGGGCTATATAATATATTTTATTACAATTTGGCAATTCATCAAAAACCCAAAACGTGATCTGAAAAACCTATATCATACTTTGTTAGATTATAGATATAGACATCGAATAGAATAAGTAAACCAGGTAGTTTATTTACATATTATTTTAGCAGAGGTTGAGTCAAATATCAATGTATTGTAATATCGGTTGAAATCATTTTAAATTCGGGTCCATTGGTTCTACGTCATACTCAAGCATTTTTTCTTTGATTATCTACAACGTAGATGTATATTATTAAAATATTACTATTTATTGTATTTATACAGTTTTAATTTTATAATTTTCAATGAAAATATAATTTTTATAGTGGGATGTTTTCTATAGAGGTTTTATTTTATCAACGGTTTCAGTGTGATTTCGCTGTGTGTTAACGACATTATTTGACATGTTGATTTAAAATCCAAAGTGCGTAGTACGAAATTTTAATGTACGAGTTCAAATTTTTTTTTTTAAATTTTAATTTGCAAATACGCTCTAACTACCAGGGTTATTGTAGTTTCTGAAAGAACACATTACATTTCATAATTTCTAAAATATATTAATACTAGATTTGTATACAAAAAAAGTTTTTTATGTTTTTATGTACAAGTATATAGAACCTATAGGGACATATACTGTTATAATATACCTAAGTACATATTTTAAAATGTATTATGGACTTATTAGTTATTGCTATAATATAATTTGTTTTGTTATAATATCCTTTGTTCTATGTTCAGCCTCTACACTTCTATGAGAGAAAGAAAAAAATTTACAGAAAAAGAAATTTTGATTGTTTTATTAGATACCTAGAGAAGATATATTT
Organism: Myzus persicae; assembly: GCF_001856785.1. Lineage (NCBI taxonomy): Eukaryota > Metazoa > Arthropoda > Insecta > Hemiptera > Aphididae > Myzus > Myzus persicae. The sequence continues at coordinate 235,217 of NW_019103881.1, forward strand.
TTTTTTAAGCAATTGTTAATTTTAATTTTAAATTTTATTCAATATAGAACTATAACTTGTGATGGCCAGATAAAATATAACAAAATATAGATAAGAAAACAAAATGACTAAAAATTATTTCTGTTAATTAAAATGTTTGCTTAAAATCTTCTTTGTTTGTTACTGAAAATAGGTACATAAAATATGGTTTTCTACAATATTAAAAGAAAAATATTTAAATAATTATTTTGATGAATTTAAACTTAAATCTTATTTACACCCACAGAAAATTTTGAATTTAAAATTTGGTTTGTTGTTTGGAAACTATATACAATTTTAGCCTTAGAGTCAATATATATTATATTGTCTCGAGTATTACTAAGAAATATATTTGTTACAGTATTGTTGTTAAATATATTATTTGTTAGCAGGACGGTATCAGGGAAGCAGTTATATTTTTAACGGAGAAGATTTATTTTGTATGAATATTATAGGTATTTACCTACCTATACAATGCGTATACATACCGCACTCTATCAGTTAATGTTTATTACAATTCACAGTTCACGTTTAATAATCTAATAAATCTTATGAACGATTTTATTGTATATGTAGTACGTGCCTATTAGGTACTTGTTTTATTGATGAACTTTTGGTCTTAAGTGTTTTAATCTATAAAAGTATTAATTTAACTATGCATCGATAACGCATTGTTTGTATAGTGTATATTCTAAACAGGTTAATTATATTTTAATGACATGTAAAATATGAAATTTTTTTCATAGAAATAAATGTTCAGTTAAAATTTAATATAGGTTCAATAATTATATGATCTACAATCTGTATCCTATAGGGTGAAGTAAGATTTGTTGTAGTATAGTATCCAGGATATTTTTTTTCGTTACCTACCCATCCTGTTAATAACGAAAATTATTCAACGGTGAACCCCAAAATAGTGTCAAGATCCACACGTGGTTTTGAAGTCGATCCTATTCGGTGTGTACTAGCATGTAATCTAATTTCTAAAATTAAATACCTATATATTTAGACACTTTTTATATTTCATGAATGTACTCCACTGCCCTGCAGGGTCTCTCACATCTCTCTCACTATATCTCTCCGTCTCTCTCTCCAGGCAAGTAGCTAGGATTACTAAGTAACACCAACATTTTTAATGGGTATCCAACATTTACTCTCTCTCCCCTCCTCTAGGTATAACCGTGTAGATTAAGGAAAAAATAATACAGAAACAGACACAATATTATCACTTTTCAACATTACATACATTAAAAGTAGAAAATTTAACAATAACATTTTAACAAGTAATAATAGTATTATACGAATACCCGCACACACAGTTGTAATAAAATAAATTGTACTCTATATATTATTAGTATAGCATTATTTGTTGATTATAGTAGGTAATCAGCGATAGTATTTTTATTTATAGATTATAAATAGGTACCTATATAGTATATAGTAATACTACTTATATTTTTACGCATAATAATTATCGTGGTACCCTCACCAAGCAATGAATCCGTGATGGGAATGCCGAATTATTAAAATAGGAATGCGGGTTGTACATGCGACTTTGTAATAATAAATTAATATAGAATATGGATGCATCGTGTCCTGCGAGTCTGCGACAAGTAACTATGAACGATTTCTATTCTGAGTACTGACAATCTGACCATGTTGTTCGAAAATCGAACTGCGTCTGATCTCTGATGTGATACAATTACAAGCTGTCATGTTCATATTATTTTTAATCGCCTTGAAAACACAACTTTAAAGATAATTATGTAATATCAACAAATATCATAATTGAAATGTTAAAATATGATTTAACTTATTTTACTCAATCATTTGAGCTCCAGATATTTCAATAATATAATCAGGTGGCTGGGCCACCCCTTAGGTACTTATATCTGTCTCTCTGTTTCTCCATACACATAATAACCTCATAGTTAAAACTTCTAACTTACAAAACAATTTTAAAACCTACATTGACCAGTGATCTTTAGGTTTCACTGCTTCAGCTATGAGGAAGTGCAAAAGAACTAACTTTGGTACAATTAAAACCTTCAAAACTGTTACTCTCAGGAAATAAATATTCCCTCCATAACATACGGAGAACTATAGATAACCATCGTACAGTTTTGAATAAATGTCACATATTACAAATTTATTATCATGAACTTCTCATAATAATATTTTTTTTTAATTCTTAAACTGTTTACTACATTTAATTTATCCTTTATATTTTATAGGTAACGTAGGTATGCAGAAGATATACCTACACGGTTACACACAGATGAAAGATAAACCGATATAATTTTGTTATAGTGGGGGACGACCATAAATTTTCCACATTACCCCTTCTGGTTTCAACGTTGATAAATTGTTTAACTACATACCTATCTAATAACTTTTATTTAAACACAAGGTAGGTCCCAATATTATTGTAATAATCCACTCGAATGTTCAATACAAAATACTTATTGATACAAATTTCAAATACCGACAATTTAACTACCACATTCATACCTACTTCGATTTTAATTCGGTAATTATAATTTATAACTATTTATAAGTACCAATATATTAAATAACACTATAACTTGTTATCTAGCGACTACATATATCTTATCAAGTTATAAGAAGTTCCTTAACGTATTTGATTTTTATATCAATTTTTTTATTTATAATGTTTAGTTAGTTTTCGATAGTTGAGTTTTGAGCTACAGAACTTTTAAAATTAAATATAGGTAAAGCTAAAGCAAATGGTTTAGCTTAAAAATTAAAAAAATATATATTGACATAATATATTATTAGTTTATGTATCTATTTATTATAATATAAACAATCACATTTTTATATTGAAAATGTGCATACAATGTACTTTCATACCGTTTAATGAAAACAAAACAGTTGATAGAAACAGCCAGATTTTAGCACTACAAATCACAAATGTATGACTAAGTTTGATAAATAATTAATGTTTTTTTACGAACCTGAATTAGTATAAGAGCGTGGTTGACTCAAATCATCTGTAGATGAACCCTGGTCACTAGGAAATGTACCATATTCCTTCATGACTTTTACCATTATCCAGAGCCAAGAGGTTTGATTTGTATTAATTGTATATTATATTGAATACTAAATTGTTTAACATCAAATCAACAAAGATTTTTAAAAAAATATTCATGGACAATTATATTATTTGGGTATCCTAACTGTTTAGTAAATTTACAGCACTTGACTGCTTTATCAACAGTCTAATCCATATTGCGTGAAAACAACTAATAATAATTGTTATCTATAGTTAAACGACATTAAATTACTATATTTTGTATACCTAAGTGCTATTGACAACAACTATATTATAATTAAATTATCTTTCACGTTGCTACATTATTATAAAGGTATTATACATATATTCATATTCAATCACTAGAATACCGGAATACCTGTTTATACATAACGATTCAATTATTATATTCATATTTTTATTAACAATTTATTTTAAAAGGTAGATCGTGGATCCCAATAATTACATTTTAAAGTTAAACATTTGGGGAAGAAAAGAGTATCATAGTATAGGGTTTATTCTGACTTCTAACTTTTAATTAGTTAACTGTACAAATATATATATATATTTATAAAAATGACACATAATGATGATATTATCATCATTGAGACCAGAGTATCATATTATACCAAATGCCATATTTATGGCATGCTGGTCAAATATTATATGATATAAAAGATGAAACATGTTATAGAATAAACGCAACAAGAAGTTGATTATGCATATTATTTTATAGGTACACATTACATATTTAATACACCCACCTCATGTCGTCTTCATCTGACTAAATACTATATTAATTTAATGGGCTCACGTGCATGGGTATAAAACTATAAATAATCAATAATTAATAAGGTAGGTGATATTGAGTAAATATATGGATTAAAATTGAATGTTTTTAGATTACAATATTAGAATAATAAACATACTTACCGGCTTACAAAGACATAATTATAGAAGGCGGCCTGAAAAACTAAGCCCTAAAAAAATAATGTATATATAACTTCAGCTCTCTCAAAAATTGTAAAATGAAAACGAATATAAATGCTGAGGTATAAAAAAAACAAGTAGGTTATAGTCATCACAAATATTTTATTTTAGTCCATCATTATAAAATGTAAATAAGTGGATGGGTACTGGCCAACTTAGTATGATTGACAATGTATTTTTTTTTTGTGTCTCTAATTAATAATAATACAAATTAACTTTAAATACCTATTATATTAATCCAATATTTATAATAAATACAAATATTTTTACATTCTGAAAATATTCAATTCCTTAGTCTCCATAGCAATATGAACTAAAACATTCTTACGGTGATTTGATTTCCATTGTATTTTCTACAAAAATAGACCCAACTTTTGCCAATTATACTGACTAATGACTAATCGGTCTAATCGTATAATACAACTTCTGAAAACAAATTTGAATTCTATACTTTTTTGAAATCCAACATTTAAACCTTTCAAAGTTTGATTTTTAAATGTCAAATATTAAGTGTTTTTAAATGTTAATTTAATATACCAATTGAACTAAGAAAATTAATTTACAAATGTAAGAAAGTCTATTCTAAGAAAATGTTATGACAAATTCTATTGTATTTCAGAAATTTAATCTGAAAACTGGCTTGTCTAATAAAAATGCAAATCAGTTAATACTTTAAGACAAAGAAAAGAACAAAATTATTTATGTAGAGTGATTTCGACATGTGCGTGCAAGTGTGGGAAGAACTATGCTATTTATTTTACAGTAAGCCGTCACACACAAATGATACAACGTACACATTTTGCACTTCAGGCGCCTAAAAATTGCCTATACCGAACTCCTTTTAAAAACTGTTATTATCAAATCCCCTTAGAAGAGGACCCCTTTAAGGGTGTACAGGAAAAATAAATAGGTTAGACACCTAAATGTATTCTGTGCTATAATGTAACTTTATATTATCACACATAATATAAGTTGATAATAGGTAAAATAAATACTTAATATACCTGTTTAATTTGTATTGCATTATTTAATACAACAGCATAATATAATACCCTATTATAATAAAATAGTGAAACAATGATATTAATTATTATTGTATTATAATACAATACCAATTTTGGTCTATCTAATGCGCATATTAATTTTAAATAAAATATACAGAAAAACAGGTATTTATTACAATTGTATTATTCAAACGTAATAATATGAATATCTAAGAGTATAGCATAATGGATGCGAGATCTAGTGGTTAGATTGTACGTTGTTTACTGTGTTTCAAAGGTACGCTAGATTTCGCTTCAGTCTTAGTGTTCAACATTGAGTTAAAATATTTTATTTTAAGAGGGCGCACTAGTGAACTAAATGTGGCATAAAAACATGGTTTCGTACTTCAAATAATACGGCTTATTGAAGCGGTTTACAGTAAAAACACCTATCATAAAAATTGTAGAGGAGAATTTTATCTAGAAACATAAGAAGCCCGATTTTTGATATTTTTATTAATTAGTTAAATAATTAGTCGATAAAAAGTTTGAAAAAACTTGTTAATATACATGCGATATAGGACGATTGGAATACGATATAAAAAATCGGGCTGCTTACGTTTCTAGATAAAATTTTCCTTTACAACTTTTATAATAGGTAATTTTACTGTAACCCGCTTTAATAAGCCGCATTATTTGAAGTACGAAACCAAGTTTTTATGCCATACCTATTTTGTTGATTATTTTGCTCTTTTAGTAAAGATTTGGATGTAAATCTCTTAAAACCTATCAAAACATTGCTCTCTAAAATTTCCAAAAATTTCTTAAAAAAGTAATTTCTAGCATCGAAATTATATTTCATAATAAACAAGAAAAATTTAAAAAGAAAACAGTATCATCAAAAATGAATATTGTTTTATATTTACCTATTATTTGATTATTGAACTCGTCGTATTCGTACACCTGACTTATGAATATTGACTACCGTATTTTACACATATTTTAAATTTTAAATCTTTTATTGTAAAATTGTTAAACAGCTGAAATGCGATTGCTTTCAAAATCTGAAGTATTTTAGAATATTTAGTTTCTAGGTGCCCTTATTTGATCATAAAGTATGATAATATTTACACCAAGTATTATAATATAGCAGTTACTACAATTTTTGTTTTCGATTCGGTATATAAGAAAAAAAACCAAATTACATCAAATGCCACATTAATTATATAATAATACATAGTAGGTACATTATAATCTATTATACACAAATTACAAATATTTAATTATTACAAACAAAATGTTATAATATCTATTATGACTAACCAACTACACTCATAAGTATTAGTCATAAGTTTATGCACTAAAAACTAACGAAATATGTACGCACTTATGCGCTTAAAAATCCTAATGTATGCGATTAAATATGCCCTTATTTTTTTTTCAACTTATAAATATGAGGAAAAAAATTATTAGTTATGAATTTATGAGATACTACTCACGATTATTATTTCAATTTCTTTGACTAGTAATTAAAAACATTATTTTATTATTTAATATACATTTTTAAAAATTACAATTCACAATTAATGATTTTGATAAATTTTCAAATTTGAAAAACATATTTTTGTACACCGAAAAGCTCCGCTCCACATCAATGGAATAAATTGGTGCGAATTTAAAATATAGTAAACTATCACAAGAAAATTCTTCATTTAAATTATCCATTGTCATTTCTTCCCCCAGCATAATTTTTGAAATTTTGGATAGTGTTTTAAAGCCAAGATTGTTTTCAATAACTTGTTCAAATTTAACGAATACATCGTTAAAGTGATGAAAAATATTAAAACTTTTAAAAAAATAAACATATTCTTCATTAGACGTTATCGGGCAGGCACGGTCGTGGGGTTATAACAAATCTTTTAGAAGTAATTTATTTTATCAATTACATAATATTTGCCTCAAATATGCAGTTAATAACAAAAAAAATTGTAAAAATGCAAAATACATAAAAAAAAACCCAAAATATGCAATTATATGCAAAATAAAATGTTGTATTTGGATTTGTATAAGTATAATTCAAATGAATTGTAGCTGATCTAGCAATTTTATAGTCCATTCAGTAAAAACATCCAAATGCATGGACTTCCGGGCCCTAGTCATAAGTATTATAATCGAACAAATTACTAAAATTGAATAATAAAAATTACTATATATAAACATTATCTTTAAACATTATTGTGACTCTAGGTAAACGTATCAAATTTTCTCAACGGCAATCCTACAACACTAGAATTGAATATGCTGTTGTATCTTACAATACGCCAGAAGAGTTTCTTAGAAAATAACACAAAAACGTAATTAATGACATAAGTAAAGGTGAAATAAGTCGTAATTTATATATCAGAAGAAAATTATAATTATAATATATTAATTCCGTAGGAGATAAAGGGAAAAAATATTTGAAATTGAAACAAATGAAAACTGAAAACAAAAAATTAAATATAATTCAATTTTAAAAATAAAAATGGGAAGGGGGCATGGGCGCCCGCTGGCAAATGCATTTTGAGAATCAAAAAAGAAAAATATTTTAAAAAATCAAATAGGATTAAATTTTAAAATAAAAATGGGAAGGGGGACGCAGGCACCCGCAGGCAAATGCGTTTTGAGGATCAAAAAAAAAATATATATATGAAAATATGTGCATTAAAAGCAAACATTAAAGACTGCAGTCTACAATATCAGTATTCCTAAACCAAGATCTTAATTTACAATGATTAAATGCTGGTTATCAAAATTTAAATATGGTATTTAAGTCATTGAGAATTCAATTTTAAAAATAAAAATGGGGAAGGAGGACGCGGGCGCCCGCAGACAAATGCATTTTTAGAATCAAAAAAGAAACATATTTTAAAAAATCAAATAGGATTCAATTTTTAAAATAAAAATGGGAAGGGGGACGCGGGCACCTGCAGGCAAATGCATTTTGAGAATCAAAAAAGAAAAATATTTTAAAAATCAAATAGGATTCAATTTTTAAAATAAAAATGGGAAGGGGGACAATGGGACATGGGCGCCCGCAGGCAAATGCATTTTGTGGATCAAAAAAAAAAAATATTTAAAAAAATCAAATAGGATTCAATTTTTAAAATAAAAATTTTAAGGGGGGTATGGGCGCCCGCGGGCAAATGAATTTTAAGAATCAAAAATAAAAATGTATTAAAAAATGTGCATTAAAAACAAATATTAAATACTGCAGTCTACAATATCAGTATTCCTAAACCAAGATCTTAATTTACAATGATTAAATGCTGGTTATCAAAATTTAAATATGGTATTTAAGTCATTGAGAATTCAATTTTAAAAATAAAAA